>NW_013667248.1:188368-191467 GCF_000517525.1 Limulus polyphemus | reverse complement strand
CTATCATGTTGATATTTACTAGGTACATTGTCTATCATGTTGATATTTGCTAGGTACATTGTCTATCATGTTGATATTTGCTAGGTACATTGTCTATCATGTTGATATTTACTAGGTACATTGTCTATCATGTTGATATTTAACTAGGTACATTGTCTATAGACAATGTACCTAGTAAATATCAACATGAGCAAATATCAACATGATAGGTACATTGTCTATCATGTTGATATTTACTAGGTACATTGTCTATCATGTTGATATTTGCTAGGTACATTGTCTATTTTGTTGATATTTGCAGTCGGTTTGAGAATAAAAAACTCCCTGGAAAGTTAAATATTAATTAAGCATTGTATAAAATGACACATATTTGTAAAGGTACTTTCTCGCTTAGGTTTAAAAAACACTATTGTATACTAAGCAAATATCAAAATGGAAGTAGACGTTTGGGTATTTAAATCATTTAAATAGTTCATTTAAGACAAAAAGGAAGAATAATGTGAATTATACACAGCAATCCAATCCTTAGATGAAATATAATTAAATAGAGTTTGTTTGTAATTAATCCCAAAGCTACACAATAGGCTATCTGTGCTCTGCCCACCACTGGTATCGAAACCCTGTTTCTAGCGTTGTAAGTCCACAGACATACCATTGTGCCACTGGGCTAGAGCACCCACATCTGCCCCCCCCCAAAAAAAAAATTTTTTTCTTCTAAGCATGTGAGGCTGGCGAATTTGAAATTAAACTGGTTAGGCGGTGTACTTAACAATCTTACTTCCACTGATACCTAAAAAAAACAGGATACATTATATAATGACCCACCTTATGACTTGTGTCCCAGTGTTATATGTATGTTTTGTGGCTGCGTTGTTTGTTTCTTTCTCTTTCCAATAAATTGCATTTAATTTTAGTATATATATATATATATATATATTTGTATAGTTCCACAACCAATTATTTGTTTCTTAGTTTGTTTATCTCTGTGATCTACCCACCACGGGTTTCGAACCCGGTTTCTAGCGTTCCAAGTCCGCAGATATACCGCTGTGCCACTGGGGGGGGGGGGGGCGCTACAACCAATTATGTTATCTTGGGATAACGATGTTTTCAAAATCACGTACACTGTATTTCGAACACAAAATAAATATTCCTTTTTGTTTTGTTAATTAAGAAAAACAGAAACACGTCTGATGATTTATGCTTTGCAGTGAGAAATGTTGACTTAATAATGCTAAATTAAAATAAAAAAAACAAACTCACCTATATATATATATATATATATATACCTTGAATTGGCCTATAGATTCATTTATCACTCAATATTATAAGTTATGCTTTTAACTTAAGCGAAACAAATATGGGCAAATCGATACAGGAAGAATCTATTTGAACAAACAAGTTGCCACGTTTGTCATTACTTTGGGGGGGGGGAGGACGGAAGTAGCCTAGTGGTAAACGTTCTTGGACTGTAAATGTTAACAGCCCATTATCGCAAAAAAACAAGTCACGCACTTTTAAGACTGCGATTGTATCAAGTACAAATGTGATTTCCGTTATTGCAACTCAAAAAGCTTCAGTGTATTTGTACAAAACACTGTAAATGTTTCACACATTGTTGTATTTTATATGCAACAATAGTGAAACATGTTCGTCGATGGGACAGTGGTAAATTTACGAACTTGCAATGCTAAAATCGGGGGTTCGATTCCACTATGTGGACAAGAGCACAGATAGCCCATTCTGCGGTGTTGTGTTAAAGCATTAAGCACTTCAACATTTGTAAAAAAAAAAAACAAATCACATAAACTGCAGATATATATATTCACATTCTTCTTAAGTTGTCCATTTGGGATTCGATATCTGAGGTTTGCAAGTATATGAAGAGCTTAGGCCTTCTTAGGCCGATTTAGTATGAATTCTTAGAATTTATTATCTTTTCTCACGCAAAGGCATAAGAGACACTTGAGTTATACTCTTTTGCATTTAACGTATATTATATATATATATACATTATAAATATTATCTACATAATTCCACGTGCAGAAGTTCAAAATTCTTGAGTATTTCTATTCGATATTTCTCATTTAAATTGTCACAAGAAATATCTTTGAAGGATCAGTTAAATATAGATTGTAGATTTTACTAAAAGCATTTAGTCTTGATAATATATCTATTGCTATTATACAGAAAAAAGTGAAGATTTCGTGACCTTTGATCGATTCCAGAAATGTGCCGCAATTCAGCATAAGTGCTTTAGTGTACTCAAAGCGTTACACGAAATAATACCATTATTGTTACTGTGCTTTCTTGTTGGATTTAACTATTTCGTATATCAGGCTTCAAAACGATATACAAAATCATTCGTGGATCATAATCTTCGGAATTTCCAATACGGTACAGATAGGTTCAAATCCAGATGGCATGGATATATATTAAAGTTGTGAATATAGGAACAGTTCAAAGAATTGTCATAAAAAATTTAATGCCCTCAAATGAATATCATATTCAAAGACCTGAGAAACGTAATTGCAAAAGTAAATGAAATCACGTTTCAATCTAAGCATGAAGAGTTGATGCTTGAGTTGAGGGTCGCGGGTTCGAATCCCCCGTCACACCAAACATGCTCGCCCTTTCAGCCGTGGGGGCGTTATAAAGTGCGATCAATCCCACTATTCGTTGGTAAAAGAGTAGCCCAAGAGTTGGCGGTGGCTTCCCTCTAGTCTTACACTGCTAAATTAGGGACGGCTAGCGCAGATAGCCCTCGTGTAGCTTTGCGCGAAATTCAAAACAAACAAACAAACAAACGAAAATGTGACGTTTAAAAAAGGCCAAAACTTAGAAGTATTACGTTGAACACAGACAGAAGATTATTTATGTGAAAATACAAATTGATAGTATTTGAAACTAGATAGTTTGCGATACACTAAAAATAATTTGGATAGGTAAACAACCGGACAACTAAACACTCAAGGATTTATGTGCACTGGGCTATAAACAGCAAGTCACAAAACATGATAAAATTTGAAATTATTCAGATGAATTTGTGAAATAGAATAAAATGTGTTTTCCAACATAAACTGTAGAATACATAAGTCA
>NW_013667248.1:183987-187479 GCF_000517525.1 Limulus polyphemus | reverse complement strand
ATTAAAATACACAGTATGACAGTAGTTGCCACTGTCATACTGTGTATTTTATGTACTTCAGAACTTCCTTTTTATTTCTCACGTCCCAAAGTTTTTCTCACGTCGTACTTCAGAACTTCCTTTTATAAAATACACTGTATGACAGTAGTGGACGTGAGAAAAAGTGCAAATCATTTTTAATACCTACACGTCTTGTTATAGGATGTGTTGATAACGATACATTTAACAAATCTTGGAAGAAAAATCCATACAATTTCAAACATTACAGTTATGAATTTCCTAGCAATCAATGTTGATGGAAAACAGATTACCGCTCGACCTTTACAGCCAGATTTTGATGCTGATCTGTATGCACAAAGCTATGAAACATTATTTAGTGGAATGGGAAGACCGTTTCAAGATCAAGGAATTGATATAGGATATCACAAACATTGGGAAGGATATATATACTCATTGTATTTGATCTTACACCCGACCTATCAGCTGGTGATTCCCACTTTAACGTAGTGAAACAGGGAAATCTACAGATAGAAATACAATTTGTTAAAGCTTTACTTAACGCTATAAATGTTCTCACCATTGCAGAATTTCCGTCCATTTTAGAAATTGACAAGTCCAGAAACATCATCACTATATCTAAGAAGCAATGAACACTGTACAGATATATTCTGTACTTTCACAAGATTTGTATATCAGAAAGAAGCTTGGAGGAGCGTTTGATAGCGATCAGCTACCTAACTATGCAGAAAAACAACTATATATCGTCAACTTGGGTCCAAGTTATAAATCTGGAAGTTTCTAGGTCTGTGTCTACTTTGGTCAAAATGGGAAAGAAGGATATTTCGATCCCCTTTGCTCCTACATGATTTTACAGCACAAATACACCCATTAAAATGTCAAACATGGACTTACAATAAAAAGGCTGTTCAAGGATCTTATTCGACAGCATGTGGACAAAATGGATTTTACAGATGTAGATGCATATCCAAACAAAAACTGTTGTCCAAATTTGGATCTAATAAACATATAAGTGATATATTTGTTCATAATTTTCTTAAGGAGTGATTTAATGTAACAATACATTTACTTGATATACCTTTTTATCTGCCCTCCAGTGGCACAGCTGTCTGTCAGTGGACTTACAAGGCTAGAATCCAGGTTTCGATACCCGTGGTGGGCATAGCACAGATAGCCCATTGTGTAGCTTTGTGCTTAACTTCAAACAAACACACAATTATCCTTTTTATCTATATCAAATATCGAAATCCTTATTGTACGAAGATTAATATATGTTTTTAAAATTGAAGATATTGTCAGGGTGATTTATGTTATATAGAAGATATTAATCTTATTTGTAGATCATATGATGAAACAAATCTTATGAAAATATTTTATTTATTATACTGATATAGAATACAGTTACTTGGTCTTGTACATTTTCCCGCCTTCTAGAGTTGATGACATAATCCTATTATACTACTAGCAATATGAACATAGCAACACGCCCTCTGGAGTTGATGACATAATCCTATTATACAACCTAGCAATATGAACATAGCAACACGCCCTCTGGAATTGATGACATAATCCTATTATACTACTAGCAATATGAACATAGCAACACGCCCTCTGGAATTGATGACATAATCCTATTATACAACCTAGCAATATGAACATAGCAACGCGCCCTCTGGAATTGATGACATAATCCTATTATACTACTAGCAATATGAACATAGCAACACGCCCTCTGGAATTGATGACATAATCCTATTATACAACCTAGCAACATGCACATAGCAACACGCCCCCTGATGTTGTTGACGTTTGAATGACGTACATATTAGGTCAGTGCTTTTGGTAGTTATGTGAGCTTGTCAGAATTGGGTCAAGGTCATGTTTGTTTACTTCTGGCTCCAAAGTGCCACCTCATACTGCTCATAATATAATAACAGCAAATCACGTGTTAATCTAAAATCGTACCTATTGTAGCCCTATTAATCACCACAAAGTATTTACTTGTTGTAGGATTAATAAACAGGTACGTATACAAATACACAAACATATGTGTATAATAAACATAGTACAAAGAGTAAAAGTATAGATAATTATACCAGTTGTAACCCTAAAGGCAGATGACCTCAGTATAAACACTTGTAAGGGGATATCCTGTTTCATTATTACCTACCATGCGCAAATGAAGTAACAACACACAACATAAGTTCAGTAAAGAGGTGGTACCCATGTTCTTAAGCAAACGACATCTCCAGTCATACTACAGTCCAAACAGAAAATACATAAATCCACCCTATCCATATAAAAACATTTAGGAAATTACCCTAAAAATTTTATACATTCGAATTTAGTAGGTAAACTCAAGCAGAGTAAATTAGGACTAATTCATTTGTCTGACGTTGGTCTTTCCTACTCCGGTAATATATATATATTTAACTTATTGTATCAACCCAATGTTATGTAATATAATCGTAATACAATCATCCCAATATGAAAATCACTCTCCTTAGTGGGGAGAGTGTACAATACAAGTAGGCAACAAATTTAAATTGTACGATAGGAGACAACCTAAGTAACTGCCCAGAATCTTAAGAATTATAGTTAAGTTAAAATATTTAAAGTGTACAACCTAAAACTAACACAGTTTCCTGAAAAGGTTGGTATTTCCTGGTTCAATACTCCATTATTGCAAATAATTAAAATTAGACTAGACACCAAATAGTCTTATTTTACGCAATATAATCCAATCAACTTCCCAGACACCAGAAAGGTGTTAACAAATATCGAACTTACATTCAGAATACCTAATATACATACACTATCTAATAATAAAACAAAAGTAAACATCGATTATGTTTGTTTGTTTGTTTTTTAATTATGCACAAAGCTACACAAGGGCTATCTGTGCTCTGCCCACCACGGGTATCGAAACCCGGTTTCTAGCGTTGCAAGTCCGCAGACATACCGCTGTGTCACTGGGGGGCCATCGATTATGTACAAACATTTGTTTTATGATAAAATGGGTCCGGCATGGCCAGGTGGTTAGGGAGCTCGACTTGCAATCTGCGGGTTGCCGGTTCGAATCCCCGTCCTACCAGACATGCTCGCTCTTTCAGCCGTGTGGGTGTTATAATGTGACGGTCAATTCCACTATTCGTTGGTAAAAGAGTAGTTCAAGAGTTGGCGGTGGGTGCTATTAATTAACTGTCTTCTCTCTTGTCTGGCCCGGTATGGCCAGGTGGTTAGGGCGCTCGACTCGCAATCTGAGGGTCGTGGGTTCGAATCCCCGTCACACCAAACATGCTCGCCCTTTCAGCCGTGGGGGCGTTATAATGTGACGGTCAATCCCACTATTCGTTGGTAAAAGAGTAGCCCAGGAATTGGCGGTGGGTGGTGATGACTAGCTGCCTTCCTTCTAGTCTTACACTGCTAAATTATATACGGAAGAAGAAGAAGTGGAATAGCTGATAGGGCAAT
>NW_013667248.1:171872-183067 GCF_000517525.1 Limulus polyphemus | reverse complement strand
CATGGCCCAGTGGTTAGGGCGCTCGACTCGCAATCAGAGGGTTGCAGTTTCGAATCCCCGTCACACCAAACATGCTCGCCCTTTCATCCGTGGGGGCGTTATAATGTGACGGGCAATCCCACTATTCGTTGGTGATGACTAGCAGCCTTTCCTCTAGTCTTACACTGCTAAATTATATACGGAAGAAGAAGAAGTGGAATAGCTGATAGGGCAATGTCACTTTTCGAGTAGCCCAAGAGTTGGCGGTGGGTGGTGATGACTAGCTGCCTTCCTTCTAGTCTTACACTGCTAAATTAGGGGCGGCTAGCGCAGATAGCCCTCGTGTAGCTTTGCGCGAAATTCAAAAAACAAACAAACAAGCTAATATAATAAAACTATTTTTATCTATATTACAAACCCAGAGACTTGCTATTCAATTGAAATGCGTAAATACGATGCCTTAACCTCATATAAATTATTTCCAAGAAACTACTTTTCGGAATATATTGAGATTGTACCACTACATAGAGTTAATCTATTTTAGACGCTCAAAAGCTATCTATCTCAGTAAACATAAAACTAAGCGCTGCAAGTAATGGTCCATATATGTTACTATAAATCTATCGCAACTCATACAGAGGATTAGCATAGCTCGGTTAAGAAACGTTTACATATATTACTCTAAACCTTCGTAAATTTTGCTCGTGGTACGAAACTATCATTTATTGATTATAGTTTTCAATACCAAATTCAGGGTACCTGCCTTGTTGTTGTTGTTGTTGCTGTTGTTTTTCAAATACAATACATAATAATAATATATTGCTATGCTGGAACTTGAATTTATATATAATACCTGTCTAAACTCTAAAATGGTATGTAAACAGTAATAATTCCATTCTATTGCTATTGTATCGAGCTATCTTGTCAAACGTCAGAATAGAAGCCTTAAAGATTTTAACTGCCAGTGTTGCGCTTAGTAAACAACGTTTTTGTATCCAAGAAATATATTTTGAGTGAAGTAATCACGGTGAAAAAAAAAATACCAGTGAATTATACTGTATAGGTATCTTTGTTCAACTGTTCTGAAGAACATGCATGTTGTTACTGTTAGGTACACAAAATACTATCTATATGCATTGATCTTTAATTGATGTTGACAACCTTCTGGGCTTTCTCGAAAGTAGTTTTAGGTAGAATATAAAATATCTTTTAACATTTGTAACACGTGAAATTTAACAGTGTGCGTGTGTGTTTTTTTCATACGTTAAAGACAGGACAATAAGTGAATAAAACTCGAGCGCTACTGATGGAGGGTAGAGGTTAAACGCACTATTTTGTATCCTATTAAACTAAACGTTAAAAGAAAAATAATTAAGAAAACTAAAAATGCATAAGTTATCACAAGTTTTTGTTTAATTAATTGCACATTGTTATCACATTATTTCTGGCTAATTTATTGGAGCTCAGGACATTGTGGGTTAAGGCACCTGAACTTTTTCTCTTTAATAAAATTAGATTTTTTATAGTCACTGTAAATGTCGCTCAGTCTTATGTTTTTAAATTCTCTCAAAGTACCAACGTTTCTTTCTGCTAACCTTTAAACATTTCGCTTTCCTAACCTTCCAGTAATAATATTAACTTTTAATTCAAATACCTATTGAAACTACTTTTATCTAACAGTAGTATTACCTCTAAATACCCCGAGTCAAAAATATGAGTAAAAACCTTTATGATGGTGGTTTTGACTAACAACTTAAACTTTTACAATGGTCAGTCTTTATCAAGTAAAAATGTACACAGATAGAAAATATAAAAGTAAAAACGTTTGAGTACATTTACGGATCATTCAAAGTTAAAACTAAAGGGTATCTAACGTAACAGTCTCAGTCAGCTGTAGAAAGAAAGGGAACGTTCTTAATTAAAGAAACGTGTTTTAATAATACTCGCTGATACTGTTAAAACGACCCGCATTTCTCAGCAGTTTATCTGTAAAACTATTTTTGTTTTGGATCATTCTATCCTCACGAAGAAAAGAAATAGAAAATGGTTTCTCAATCCTCACAGCCATAAAAAAAAAGCAGGAATATAGCTCGACAGTTCCCTCAGTATGTATAAATCCTGTTCATATCTGAAACCTGAGTTATGGGGAACATAATGTAAGCTTGAATTATAAGAAGATGTAATATATGTCGTTTAAAATTCAACGAATAAGTCCATCCGAGTGGTTCTCTACATACTTTATAACCCAAAGAGTATTAATTTCTTATGTGTTTTTTTTATATTCATAAATAGCAGGACAAGGCTGTCTGTGCGTTTTTGTCTCTAGTATTGAACCCTCCTGTGTTTTGATGTCTAGCGATGCGTGAAACTAAACGAACATCCATGCCTGTAGGTGCCAGACTAGGGCTTAGTTACAAACATCAGATTATTCTTGCTTGTCATCGCTCGTCAACATGTTTTGTATTGATCTTCCTTTACGGCTGCGGTTACACAGTAATTACAATGCTAATGCGCTAGCTTGAAACTTTAGAGGATTACAAGCAGCCCCTTTTTTGTTATCCAGAATTCTTGGAAATTTCATCATGTAATCTTTGTTTATTTTAAGCGCGAAAAAAATAGTAGAAATTTAACAAAAATATCTACGAAGGCTTTCAACATATCTGAGCGATCACGTTTCTATTTCTATGTTAAGATTCTGAAGCGAAGTCTAATAAAAGCGGAAACGTGCGCAATATTCACTGTATAGTTTTCTATGCTGTTTATTATAACATCTCTTTCGAAATCCAAGTTTTTATAAGTTTTCTGTAGCGTTTAATAAGGCTCTTTAAAATAACTTGTTTGCCCCTCTAAAAATTCTGGTGTGTTTTTTTTTGTGGGTTGGTTTTCTGAAATTTCGGAGTATGGATCACTGCAAAATGGCTTCTATTATACAAGTATGATATATTTTACCAAGGCCCGCCCTCAAACGGGTTTCAATCAAAGTATCTATAATTTTATGTATGAATTATGTTTCCTAATAAGCCCGATCTGCGTTATGAAATTTCGATTCTCCAAGCAGATCATAATACTGTTTTATGTCTCATACTACATATCATAAGACACAAGAGATAAGATACGTGTCTTATGATATGTAAGTGTCTTATGATATGTAATATCTTATCTCTTGTGTCTTATGATATGTAGTATCAGACCTCTTGTGTCTTATGATATGTAAGTATCTTATCTCTTGTGTCTTATGATATGTAAGTATCTTATCTCTTTATGGAATATTCAAAATTGTTAAGATGTATGCAAAAAGCCAACATGGAGAAGCATTTAATTAGCTACATATTTAATATTCCATATCTTATATATATATACACACATGTAATAGAAGTAAAAGATGGCATTTCTTATCCCTTGTGTCTTATGATATGTAGTATCTTATCTCTTGTGTCTTATGATATGTAGTATCAGACCTCTTGTGACTTATGATATGTATTATATCTTATCTCTTGTGTCTTATGATATGTAATATCTTATCTCTTTATATTTCAATTGTATTAGATGATCCATTATTTTTAAATATAATATGAGTTTCTTATCAACATTTCTCATTCTAGGAGGCACCTAATATCAGTTAAACCTTTGTACAACTGTATCAATTAATTTACATATACATCGTGAAATATATATGTATTACAAAACTTCTTAAGAACGTTTGGGCACAATTATGCGAATAGATTTGAAATTAGACTCACTTTGTGATCACTATACTTTCCTTGAAATAGATCAAGAGGAAAAAAAAAGAAATCCTACGGATCACATTAAATGTTTGTTAAACCTAATTGACAAATATTTCGTTAAGCCTATTCAGTGCTAGTAATAATGAACTTTAACAATCACATGGTCTTAAGCAATGAGTGTAAAGAAGATAAAAATTTGATCGGAAATTTATACAAATGAATTTCAAAAGAGTCAATATCTATTGGCGCGGAATTTAAGCCTATTCAAATTAACCTAAACAAAATACAAACGTGTTTCTTAAAGAATGTTGTGACTTAATATAAGAAAGTTGAAACACGTGGGTTTCGTTATCAAATGTATTGAGTTGTATACTCAATCCTATTAGTTGGAAATATAAAATACAATTCACGATACATACAGTTGCAAAATATTTGTTAGTTTACACTATACAAAAACATCAGTTTTCAACTATATATTACCCAAGCAATGGATTCATGATGTGGAAGTCTAATAATGAAGAAGACGGTTGATAAAACATTCTATTTACATCCATTCGTTCACATTCTGAAACCACAGGTCACAAGGTCACAGGTCTTCAGACCTTGACCTCTACATTAAAGAAAGTCTACTCGTAGCTAAAGACCCCCCCCCCGACTCTTAACAAAGCTCTTTAGATCTAAAATTGTTCTAAATTTTTCAAACTTAACTCAGCGGTTGTGTAATATATATATATAAACATTGTTTTATCCATCCATTTACCGCTTCTCTTAATAACTAAATAAACTAATGATTATGTTATTAGATTACAATTTTAGTTAATAATCATCTGTGTAACGCGATTTTCAGAATTCGTTGATGATGAGATAAGTCATTCCGGAACGTTCGAACATTGTTTGTTTTGAATTTTGCGCAAAGTTACACGAGGGCTATCTGCGCTAGCCGTCCCTAATTTAGCAGTATAAGACTAGAGGGAAGGCAGCCAGTCATCACCACCACCGCCAACTCTTGGGCTACTTTTGTACCAACGAATAGTGGGATTGACCGTCACATTATAACGCCCCCACGGCTGAAAGAGCGAGCATGTTTGGTGGGACGGGGATTCGAACCCGCGACCCTCAGATTGCGAGTCGAGCGCCCTAACCACCTGGCCATGTGGGCCTCGAACATTGTAAATATATTACCCAATTGGTAAGTCTGCAGTACTTTGTGTAAGAATGGCAAAATATTGATTTCGATATAAATTTTGTTTATAAACCATAATACATTAAATCTTATCTACGTTTCATTACTTGCAAATATAATGCATTGATTTAGAATATATATTTAACATTGGAAACACACTTCAAAGGTTTAATTAAAATATAGTTCTTGTTATACATAAACCATGAAATTGGTTATACAGTGCGTTGGGTTAAATATCTATTTAATTAAATCAATTATAAGAAAAACTATTCATTTGGATAAACACTACATTGGTTAGTGCACTCACATGTTTCGTCTGTTTGAACATCCAAGACATCGGTTTGAATATGTATTTCATCAGAAGATCAGTTTACTAACGCAAATATATTGATATGTATTCAATTTAGTTTACGTTATAAAAAAACAAACCCATTTATTTGAAGCTAAAATATTTTATAATATGGAAATAAATTCGAAACCAGGATTTAAATATACACCATGATTTCCATTTACTTTTTTTTTTCAATATAGCATACTTTAGGAAATAATAAGTATAATGTTTCATAATTTCTGACAACGTGTTTACAAGTTTGTAAACAAATTGTTTAGTTACAGCTACAAGTCGAACCTACAGCAAAATAGTGTAAAACCGTTCAATTTTTTGTCCACAAACCAGTCTCTTCATTTACTTTGATACTAAACGATCGAAAATCATATTTAACTTTATTTTATTGAACAACCTTTGAAACTGTTATTAGAAGTGTATAATAACAACTTCTACAGCTGAAATAAAAATAGATTTAGCCCTAAAATTCCGAGTAGGTCATGTATAAGTTGTTTTGGTGGCAGCTTTCAACAAAAGAAACTTTTTAAACCAATTTCTTACATAAAATTTTTCATGAATTTCGGGCTCGGTATAAAAAAAAAAGCAGTCAATCTCTCCAAATGTTTATTTGGTGTTGATGAAACGTCTTCTCAAAGCAAGGCTTCTTTTGGTCAGGGATAATACAGTTTGCTTTGATTTACACGATCAGAATGGTTTTTAAGAAATCCATAACATTTAAGACACTCTTTGCCCTCAGTAGATACAATAATAAATCGTCTTAAACTATTTCTTATGGCTTAGTTGAGGTTTGATCAGTCACATCTAAAAATGTCAATCATAAGACAATTAAAGTGGTTACAGTGCCAGAAACAAATCTTCTTATACTTACTATTCATTTTACTTCGTAGTTTCTTATTATACTCTTATGATTGGATCTAGCATTGTTAGGCGATCTTTGTTTCTGTTCTCTTCAGCTTCAACTTCACAATATTTGCATTTGATTCAGTCATTACACTTTCCAACCTTGCATGAACAATCGACACTAGGATTAACATGACTTTCGAAAATTTCCCTAGTATGCATTCAATAGTTTAGCAGTATAAAAAAAAGGTGTTATATAATTGTTGTTATTTAAACGCGAAGCGGTGTTAATCCGCAGACATACCGCTGTGCCACAGGGAGGCAAGTGTTATATAAGAAAATTAATCTACAAAGAGTTCACCAAACTCTTCACACAAATGGGAGAATGGCTTAATTGAAATGAAGATTTTTGTTTACAAAACAAAGTGAGCTGATGAGCACAAAAACTGTATTGCTCGAAAAGCTCTAACATTATATTACCGTTGAAAGGCAGTCTTGGTGTTTTTATCCTTTGTAGGATATTGTAATGACAAAACTGTCCATTAATTTCTGTACGATCAACTCTTGATTTCAGGTTGTTGTTTTTCCATTTTAAGTAAACTTCATTAAACCTTATAATTAGCTGAACGAATAAATTATGCCTTTTACACCAGAGACTAAATTTTCTTCAAATTAAAACCATGTATAACTAATTAACGTGTAAATTAAATGTTTGGGACATTAAAATGATATTAATATGTAAAATTTGAGAAGCTCTAACACCATATAAGATCTTTACTTAATACATGTCCCCCAGTGGCACAGCGGTATGTCTGCGGACTTACAACGCTAGAAACTAGGTTTCGATACTCGTGGTGGGCAGAGCACAGATAGCCCTTGTGTAGCTTTGCGCATAATTAAAAACAAACAAACTTAATAAATATAGTCTTGCCCCAACTGTTTGCATATTTTCTAAGAAATAAGATCATTAGTATTAAGATGGAATACAAATACACTTAGCATTGTCAAACTGAGAAATACACATTATATTAAACATATACATATGTAATTTGTATAATAAGAAAGGATCTATGGGCATCGTGGATGATTTATTAGAACAGCAAACAATTTTATGAGACTCCTGTAGAAAAATTTGTAATTCAGCATTTCACCTATCACAACAATACCTTACCAAAATATATATAATAACAAAATATAATATCAATTATTCAAAAAGCATCTGTAACTTGTTTTTAAGCACAAAGCTACACAATGCTATCTGTGCTCTGCCCACCACGGGTATCGAAACCCGATTTATAGCGTTGTAAGTCCGCATACATACCGCTCTGCTATTGTTGGGCAGGTGTCTATATCAGTTCATATTAAACATTAAATACATGGTTGCTCCTCGTACTTGTCACTAAAAGGCACTGCAACTCAGCTACAGTAGCTGTTTTAGGGTTAGCAATTTTACTGGACAGCTATGCCCAACAGTTCTCAATGGGATTACAATCTGGAGATTTTACTGACATGGCAATCTTCTAACGTCCTCCTGGTCGAGATATTTCTGTACGATATGCGCAATTTGGGCAGTGGAATTGTCACCCTGAAACACAAAATTGTCGCCAAACCTTGCCCTAGAATTTGGTAGGAATATTGTCTCCATGTGATGCCTGTAGGAGGCGTCATTGACGTTTCCTTGGAGGATATGAAGTGCGCCATGATGAATAGCTGCTAAAACATGTACTGCGCCACCTCCTGAGTATTTCCTGTGGAAAATACAGTCTTCCCTTATCTGTTCTCCAGTCAAACCACTAACAGGAAGCCTACCATCAGTTTTAACAAGCCGGAAATAGGATTATTTGAAAAAAGATGACATGTCGTGAGGGTCCTAACTGTACATTGGCATACTGTCTCGCCCAAGTAACACGGTGAGGGCGTTGAATTCTGATTAATATTGGATTGCAGATAGCCCTTCTTACAAATTAACCATGTTTTGGTCAGTCTCGTTTTCACCTATCTTCTGGATAGCCTGGAATGGTTGTGTTCATGCCATTCCTGTCGTAAAGTGTTGCAAGACTTCTTTCGACCTTGACATGTTAACTTGATCAAAACACGGCCATCTTGGGCAGTAGGTTCTCGGCGTCTATCAGTACAATTTCCTGGAACAACGTTTCCTGTAGTCCGCTGACGTTTCAGAATTCTGAATACAGTACACTTGGGATACCCTACTGTTCTGGCAATGTCCGTTTGCTACTCACCATTTCTGGACAGTCGTACAGTTTGAGGCCCTATAACTTCTGGCACGTGACGAGACATGACTCTTCACCAAGTAAAGAGAAACTGTCTCAAAAAAGCGTTGATCTGTTTGAAAAAGATTGTACACAAAAGCACGCCCTTTTATACAAAATAGTTGTGTATGTGTGTTTTGACGAACAAATGCTCAAAACAACTTATATAGACCAGAATAACAACTCGTACATGTTTGTCCGGTCAAACACTACCTTCTCTATTACTACTCTTCAGGGAAGAGAATAGAGGTTATGGTGTGTTTATTCTATTCAATTACCTTGCTGCTCAACAGGGAAGAGAATAGAGGTTATGGTGTGTTTATTCTATTCAATTACCTTGCTGCTCAAAACGGAAGAGAATAGAGGTTCTTCCTCTAGCATGTATCCTGGAATCCACAGCTCTTCTTTCAAGTGACAGAATAGGTAAAAACAAAGAAGTCTGACAGGCTTGCGCAGAAGGTTGGGCGACAACATGTTGGCGAATTTTTAGGCTTGTTTAAATAAAAGTATGTCAACTTTTTAACAATGTTAACGTATTTTTTCTTATCTAATGTTAACGCTTATCAGCAGAGTTATTGTTCAGAGATCCTCATATTAATCCAACGCTGTGAGCACAAATTTGTGTTTGTGAATGGCTGAATAAAATCTCTGCTTAATTATCCGTTCGAATTTTGTGTTTGTGAATGGCTGAATAAAATCTCTGCTTAATTATCCGTTCGAATTTTGTGTTTGTGAATGGCTGAATAAAATCTCTGCTTAATTATCCGTTCGAATTTTGTGTTTGTGAATGGCTGAATAAAATCTCTGCTTAATTATCCGTTCGAATTTTGTGTTTGTGAATGGCTGAATAAAATCTCTGCTTAATTATCCGTTCGAGTTTTGTGTTTGTGAATGGCTGAATAAAATCTCTGCTTAATTATCCGTTCGAATTTTGTCTTTACACTTCGTTTTATTTTGTCTATGTCTATATTTAATTCATTCTGTAATTTGAAAAAAATGGACCATAGAAATTTCTTTTTTGTCATCCATTCTTCTAAGTAGCCAAGATATTAGGATGTTCCAGCCTGGTCCATTTGGTTTTGAAATACAGTACAGAGAAACAACTAAGGATAAGCAATATCTTTTATTATATTGTAGAACAGTTTTTTAGAAATGGCACTAGATTTTGAAATAGAATGTATTGTTTGAGCACATAATATAAGTTTGAAAATATAATATTTTATTTTATGAACACAAAGGATTGCTTCAGAAATACATTGAGATTAAGTTGATTGCAAATCTAGTCGGTTAAGTGAAAACACGTTATACGTTATTTATAAAAACGGCAACAATAAATTAGATTGAAATCATGAAAATTATGGGAAATAACATATTACGATGGCAAAATACAGAGTGTTTGTTTGCACTGACATTTAAAAAAACTTAAAACAATCACAGAAAACCCACTATTTTTGAACCCAGTAAACAAATAATGAAATTGAGCTTCAACAAAATACACTTAAATGGCTTGTGATAAAAGATTGGCATAATATTTAATGAAAATTTTTCATTTATTTGTAATTTATAGCAGTACCTTGAAAATGGCAATAATAGGTGTTATTTTCGTACGTACAATAAGATTATACTTGGAAATCAAATACAGTGGTTTACTTTCACGAAATGTTTGATAGTTACTCAGACCATTAAACAGAGTACACACTTCATCGATCTGGTGACACAATATAATAGATCTAGCATACATTGCAGGAAAGTGGAAACCCAATACATACTGGTTTATGAGAAACATAATGGAGATAAACAATGAAAGCTAGAAACTCATAGGCTGATGACCAAAACTTTGTACAAAACACTAGGAACAAAACAAAAAGTAACTGAAGCTTTGTGTCAATTCTGATTTGCTAACATCGTGGTGTTTTCACTCGAATAATATTGCGATAGAATTATCACTGATGAAGTGATTTAATAAACTTTTATTAAAGCTCTTTCTGTTCCATCGTGTACGAAACATCAATAAGAATTTAATATTTAGAATTTGAATGAAAGACTATTCATTGGCTTACGTTATTATTAAGTACGTTAGTACTTAATAATAGGGATCGACAAGGTTTCCATATAATTCACGCTCCGAAAAACCACCCTATTGAATTCCCAAGCAAAAACCCGACCATTGAAATCATTGGTTACGATATATTATGCGTATACATACTAATAATACGCTAAAAAGGTATCTAGCATTTCTGGTACAACAATTCACAAATTTCTAAAGCAACAATTACTATCTACCTACCTACCTGATCACGTCAGCAGGGCTAGCCCCTAGACGGCTCGGTATATATCACTACAAGATTTCTCCAGCTTACTTGACTGTCTGTGGGTATCCGCTTTTGATATTTCGATAAATATTTATACATGTTTTTTTTTGGTTTTTTTTATAAATGGTAAACATATCCTGTACGTACTTAAATATCTTTCAAACCCAGTTCAACCAATCGAATGGGGCTACATATCGATGAATAGACACGCGACACGTTCTAAAGGTAAAGTATATACTTTTTACAGATGTAACACAAAACGTAAACAAACGAGAGTATTGTGAACTTTAAAATGAAGTAGAGATACTGTTATAAAAAGTTTAAAACAATAATTAAAACTAGAATCACAAATTTACAAAATTGAATCCCTTATTTGGCAGCTTGATACACTTATCTGTAGGCCAAAGTAGGGATTAGATATTATAAATTTGTGATTGTTGTTTTAATTATTGTAAAACTTATAGCTATATTCAAAGTTGATAGATGTTGAGTCTATTCCATCGATATATAAAAACTGAACAAATAAATAGAAAAAAAAAA
>NW_013667248.1:169368-170987 GCF_000517525.1 Limulus polyphemus | reverse complement strand
CCAAACTAAATAACAGTAAATCTTTTTTTTTATTTATGTTATTTTCTTATTTTGATGTTTTGAGCTCTTTTGTGTTTAGAACAATATATATACTAATTTTTAAAGTATCAAATTGAATTTTTGTTCAATAAAAATCTTTCAAATGCGACTGTAGCTTTTTTTCCCCAAAACTTTGTCTTCAAAATAAGGGTGCGTCTTATACACCGGTGCGTCTTATATTCCGAAAAATACGATAAATGCTGCAATAAAATTATTTGCGGTAATGGAACGCGTCCAGGGGGCCTCCGATTCTCACTCGAGTACAATAACCATTGGACTGTGCTCAGCTCAAAAGTATAATTAACATAAAGGTATATTTTTCTAATGAAATAAATATAAACTAAACACACGTAAATGTAACATAAATGTCAAATAATTGATAAAGATTTTTCCAAAAATGAAAGTAAGAAATCAAAAGAATTTGTCCTGAAATGTTATCAAGTATTTCATATTCGTTCTTTGCTTATTAATTAAAATTTTAATTCACTGTACTCATTTCTATATCAAAAAGTATGTTGTATTTTATGCTTATGTTTGTTTGTTTTGAATTTCGCGCAAAGCTACACGAGTAATATCTGCGTTACCCGTCCCTAAGTTAGCAGTGCAAGACTAGAGGGAAGGCAGCTAGGCATCACCACCCACCGCCAACTATCGGGCTACTATTTTACCAACGAATAGTGGGATTGACCGTCACATTATAACGCCCCCACGGCTGAAAGGGCTAGCATGTTTTGGTGGGACAGGGATTCGAACCCGCGACCCGCAGATTGCGAGTCGAGTGCCCTAACCACCTGGCCATGCCGGGCCCTTATGCTTATGTCAAAGCTACTTAAGCTATCTTGAACTATTAACCAGAAGGAAGGCAGCCAGTTAGCAGCACACTACTACTCATCATCCGCACTAACGAATTGACTGTCTTAAAGTACGGGAAATATTTTGTGATAATGTACGGATCTGAAACTGGATCATCAGTTACAAAATTTAAAGCTCTACGGGAAAGCCAACTTTCGCTCTATATCAGAAAGACGTGCAGAAATATACTAATTCTTTTTTTGTTGTTGTTGTCTGAAATACATTCAGGCTGCTTATATAACATCCTCGTTAAAAGTATTTTGCTTTATGTTATAACATCTACAAGCTAAGAACAATTTAATCAATCAAAATTAATGGGACACAATTATATTGTTTGTTTTGAATTTCGCGCAAAGCTACACGAGGGCTATCTGCTCTAGCCGTCCTTAATTTAGCAGTGTAAGACTAGAGGAAAGGCAGCTAGTCATCACCACCCACCGCCAACTCTTGGGCTACTCTTTTACCAACGAATAGTGGGATTGACCGCACAGTATAACGCCCCCACGGGTGAAAGGGCGAGCATGTTTGGTGTGACGGGGATTCGAAAAATGACGTTAAATTTAGTTTGTGCCCACTGATAATATCTGCTAAAAAAGAATAGTGTTAAGACATTCTTCCTCCCTCTTTTCTTAAAAACGAACTTTCCACAACTTGTTACGTAGTTATTTTGTTACCTTTACTGAACTTGTTACGTAGTTATTTTGTTACCTTTACTGAACTTGTTACGT
>NW_013667248.1:167486-168781 GCF_000517525.1 Limulus polyphemus | reverse complement strand
ATAGATGAAAAATAGTTCATTCCAAACTGAACTTTGAAACATAATGTTTATTTCACCAATTAGTTGAAAACATAGATGAAAAATAGTTCATTCCAAACTGAACTTTGAAACATAATGTTTATTTCACCAATTAGTTGAAAACATAGATGAAAAATAGTTCATTCCAAACTGAACTTTGAAACATAATGTTTATTTCACCAATTAGTTGAAAACATATATGAAAAATAGTTCATTAAAAACTGAACTTTGAAACATAATGTTTATTTCACCAATTAGTTGAGAGCCGAACAAGAAAATGCTTTTTAAATTTGATCACGTTACTAGCTACTTCTTTTTTAAAAAATGAGTATAGTAATGCATAAAATACTATAGAATACTGCACAGCTTGTTTCCAAGCAAACAAGTATTTGATTCTAAGTACTTATTGTAAGGTATTAACACAATTAGCTTCATACAAAACACTAGCTGTTCAATTCCTTTGACTTAGTTTAGTTCAGTACAAACTTAATTTTCGACACTTCTTCCCTTGCTTTAATAGTATTTAGAATGTGCTTTATCAAAATGTTTAAGTTAGGAAATGAACTGCTTCTTTGATTTGGGACCTTTTTCTTCCAAAAATTATATCCCTCAGTCACGAAAAAACTGTTGAAGAAAGAAAATTGCAATGGCTAACACGCGAATATGTTATGGCATTCCGTAACGCACTCTTTTTCTTCCGATGTGTCGTTTATAATTCATAGAGAAGGCGGTGATATACATGAAAGTAGAGCAGCCATCTATCTCGTCCGTGTCAGAACCCATAAATTAATATGAGATTCTTGTATCCAGTAATATGACATCACTATAGCTTGTCTTCTGATATGCTATAGTGGAGGTTGTTTAGCCCCAAACCCATAACATGATGCAGGTTTTAAGAGTCTATGTAGATTATTAAATTTTACGATCAGAAAGGCTTAAATGCTGATGGATCACTCGCCATAAACGGGAGGAAAGTGTTTTAAGTGTGGCGGGAAAGTAATGGACAGAGATGGTTATCAGAGTTATTACGGTAATCCAACTTATGTAGGCAAATGTGTTATTTTTTTTCCAACAGCGCCTAATAAAAGTAAACGATTTGTGTTCTGGACAGTGTAGAAACGATAGCTTTCATAAAAATCGAGAAAAAAATTAATTCAAAAGCGCCATAAAATCTTCAAGATAATAAATAATCTTTGCGTTTGCTACAAATTATTTACAAAAGTTTTATGATATGAAATTTAGATGTGCAGAATTATTTGTATTTTTCTGTTATTATT
>NW_013667248.1:161586-166648 GCF_000517525.1 Limulus polyphemus | reverse complement strand
TTTATATCCTTTGTTTATCTGTATTAGTGTTCATGTATGCTCCTGTCTATCATATCTAGATTTATAACATAGTATTTATATCCTTTGTTTATCTGTATTAGTGTTCATGTATGCTCCTGTCTATCATATCTAGATTTATAACATAGTATCTATATCCTTTGTTTATTTGTATTAGTGTTCGTGTATGCTCCTGTCTATCATATCTAGATTTATAACATAGTATTTATATCATTTGTTTATTTGTATTAATGTTCATGTATGCTCCTGTCTATCATATCTAGATTTATAACATAGTATTTATATCCTTTGTTTATCTATATTAGTGTTCGTGTATGCTCCTGTCTATCATATCTAGATTTATAACATAATATTTATATCCTTTGTTTATCTGTATTAGTGTTCATGTATGCTCCTGTCTATCATATCTAGATTTATAGCATAATATTTATATCCTTTGTTTATTTGTATTAGTGTTCATGTATGCTCCTGTCTATCATATCTAGATTTATAACATAATATTTATATCCTTTGTTTATCTGTATTTGTGTTCATGTATGCTCCTGTCTATCATATCTAGATTTATAACATAGTATTTATATCCTTTGTTTATTTGTATTAGTGTTCATGTATGTTCATGTCTATCATATCTAGATTTATAACATAATATTTATATCATTTGTTTATACATAGTACACTCACGCATCTCAAACTTGTAAACTTGGAGGATAAGAAACATATTTAGAATAAGCTATTTATTCCAATCAAATACTTTGAATTTATTCCTTGTTATCATCAATACCTGATTTGTAATCATCAGTTAGGTAACTTTGGTTATTACCTTACATTTCTGAACAAAAGAAATCAAAGCACATGTTTCCAATACATGAACATTTGTGAAAATGAAGTAGATTCTAGCTTAAATAAAAACCAATAAGATCAACTTTGATAGAGAAATTAGTCATTTTTAAATTTTAGCAATGAGCTGTTATTAAATAGTTTCAGATATCCCGTTTATATTTTACGCCATTGGATATTAGCAAGATTTAAACTGACATTAATGATAAGATTAGAAGACATGCTGAGGCAGACGCTAAGCTTAACTTTATTTAAGATTCCAGTATATCCTTAGGCTCATTCTATAATACGTTGCATGTCATTGATGGCCCTTTGGTTAGGTCCCTAGTCTTCATAAAATCTATTTATCTCTCTCGCCTGCATCGTTTGTCATGAACGAAGTGAATCCATTTTCTTCGTCGAGATGATTCAGACTTTAATAGCATTAGTAAAGTCGCTCTTTCCACATAGTTATTCACATGGCGATCCACATTAAGCAAGTAATGAGAGGGCGACAGGGTTTGAAAGGGGTTGTATTAACACCCAACTCTGCCCTTTCTATCATGCGTTTATTGCACACAGTGTTTAGAAAATGATAAAGATGCATAAAACTGGAGAAGTAATCTCTCTTTGCGGCCAAAGTAAAATATTTCAGCAAATTCCTCATGTGTTTGAGTTTTCTATTGGATGAGTGCTGGTAATATCGTGAGGTCCTTCTTGAACATTTGGAACTGAGAAAAACATTCATTCTTTAAGCTTTAATGGACACGTCACTGCTAGAACTTTGAACAGTAAATAAGAACTACCACGGCTTGAATTCGCGAACAAGTGAGACTGCCTGCTCCGCAACATTTTTAACACGATATTCACAAGCATGTATACAAAAGTAATATTTACACCCTTTTTCATACGTAAATATATGTGCAAACAGAGAATAATCATGACGTAGATATTTATAAATATATTCGTCTCACATTTTCTCGTTTGGCAATAGTTTAACTGAGAATGCAAAAGAACTGAAAATTTTCTCCGTAATACATTTTGTATATATCACTCAATTGTTCCGTATATCATTTTAAGTTTTTAATTTAAAGTTACATTTATAAAGACAGAGATAAGGCAGGTTTCTTCTCCAGTTTTACTTCAAATAAACGGTGAACTATTTCACTAAATTGTTCTGAATCTCAAGTTATTATTAACCGCTTAATAATGTTTAAACCTTTAAAAAAGTGCTAATTATTTGGCTAGAAAATAGTATCGTGTTAATGATTAATCTTGGCATGGTGTGTTAAGGATTAATCTTGGCATGGTGTGTTAAGGATTAATCTTGTCATGGTGTGTTAAGGATTAATCTTGGCATGGTGTGTTAAGGATTAATCTTGGCATAGTGTGTTAAGGAGTAATCTTGGCATGGTGTGTTAAGGAGTAATCTTGGCATGGTGTGTTAAGGATTAATCTTGGCATAGTGTGTTAAGGATTAATCTTGGCATGGTGTGTTAAGGATTAATCCTTGGCATAGTGTGTTAAGGAGTAATCTTGGCATGGTGTGTTAAGGATTAATTTTGGCATGGTGTGTTAAGGATTAATCTTGGCATGGTGTGTTAAGGATTAATCTTGCCATAGTGTGTTAAGGATTAATCTTGTCATGGTGTGTTAAGGGTTAATCTTGGCATGGTGTGTTAAGGATTAATCTTGGCATGGTGTGTTAAGGATTTATCTTGGCATGGTGTGTTAAGAATTAATCTTGGCATGGTGTGTTAAGGATTAATCTTGGCATCGTGTGTTAAGGATTAATCTTGGCATGGTGTGTTAAGGATTAATCTTGGCATGGTGTGTTAAGGATTAATCTTGGCATGGTGTGTTAAGGATTAATCTTGGCATGGTGTGTTAAGGATTAATCTTGGCATAGTGTGTTAAGGATTAATCTTGGCATGGTGTGTTAAGGATTAATCTTGGCATGTGTGTTAAGGATTAATCTTGGCATGGTGTGTTAAGGATTAATCTTGGCATGGTGTGTTAAGGATTAATCTTGGCATGGTACATATTTGATCCACATTATCGAATAATCTTCAAATAAATGCCCGAAGTAATTAGTACCTTTCGTGACAAATAAACAAACCTTTTTTCCAGTTATTTAAGAAATCAAACTTTGGGCAACTATTTTTTCTATCAAAATAGATGCACAGTGGCAGGTTCTGTCGTAACATTTGATTTTTGTTAACTTTTAAGAGGCAAAACTCTCTGGATTTTAGAACAGAACAGCTACATCCACTTATCTTTATGTGAGCAGTGTGTAAGAAAGAAGAAAAGGCAACAGTGTTTATGAAAATCCTAGGAGGCTAAGAAGTATGTTTCATCTTCTACAAGCGGAGATCTAATTATTCAACAAACATTTTCACCACAGAAAAACTCAAAATGAGAAACGAAAAGAAACTGAACTTTGATAAATGAAGACGAGGCTAAAGGTAGAAGAAATTCTCAGCTGGGTAAGTGAAAGTCAAGCAGAAGAAGGACTAAAGCTGTAGAAATACCATTTGGAACTTCAACAAATTTTGTTTAAAATAAGATTCTAATACGATGACGAGGAACCCATTTTGAGACGGCATTATAAGATTCTAATACGTAGAGCGATAAAGCCATCTAATGGTTTTTACAATGACATTGCATAGACTTGCTTAAATAAAGATCGATCAGCGACAGGTTCAGTTATGGCTGTGAAAGTAAAGAAGCAAAGCCATCTTCTGATCATTTTGTGATGAGAAACAGAAAGATAAATATCTGTTCGGATGTCTCTTGGAGCCAGTACTGTTGGATTATAAGTTAAGTAGTATTGGATCTTTGTGTCAGCAAATACGAAGCTGGTTGTGAGGAATTGTACACCTTAATTGATTGAACTAAGGAGTTTTCATGTAAACGTTTTCATAGGCAAATCAATAAAACATGTTCTCTAGCTGAATGGTACGTTGTGAAAACTCTACGTTATGCAACAAACAGCAGTGAGTTAGAAGACCTGTCATTTCATCTGATCAGGAAATATTGACGTGCAATAGAAAAACATGGACAAAGTTAAACTTATAGTTGTGGTGAAAGTGTCGAGAAAAGTGTACTTCACCATAAATTAGATGATGTTATTTTTATTCATTATTTACTATTTTAACATGCCTAGTGTCTAGTTTATCTTAATTTCAAAATGAAAGAATAATTTTTTAAAACCTTATTCACTGATCTAGTCTTTTAATATTATTTGAACAAATGTAACAAACTTTAAGATCGATCAACACTGTTAAAATTGACTCTAAAAATATCAACAACGAGAATATAATGATCAATGTAATTATAAGGCAATATTGTAATAGATGTCAACATTACGTGGAAGAGCATCATGAAGAAATCCTCACAACTCCTGGGGTGATGAGCTTAAACAAACAAAGTGATAAACAACTCTTCATCTTCTTGATTTCATAGGATCCCAGACTTGAGGTTTGTTGTTAACAATGACATCAAACAATGGACGTAGAGGTAAGGAAGATATATTGTTAACAATGACATCAAACAATGGACGTAGAGGTAAGGAAGATATATTGTTAACAATGACATCAAACAATGGACGTAGAGGTAAGGAAGATATATTGTTAACAATGACATCAAACAATGGACGTAGAGGTAAGGAAGATATATTGTTAACAATGACATCAAACAATGGACGTAGAGGTAAGGAAGATATAAACAAGAAGAATGTGGTAGTGAAAGAAATGTATATGATGAAGAGATATATTAGAAAACAAATTGTGAGAGAATTTGTTTACTTGTTCGTTGTCAAGCGCATAGCCTCAGAATGGGCTATCTGTGCTGTGGCCATCACAAGGATCTAACCCTGAATTTTAAGGTTATAAGCCCTTGTGAGGAAAATATGACTGTGTTTAGTCATATATAGGATTATTCTGAGAAAAACTTTAATAGGAAGTGAAGTTAGTCTAAATAGTCAAAATCGTATTTAATGACATATTTAGAACAACAGTAAAATAACTGACATCTTTGCCAAAAACAAAAATCGAAAAAAAGAAAATTAAAATGATATATAGAAAAGCAGAGATCAGAAGATATCAGTATCAGTTCTTATTATAGAAATATTATGTGTTTCTAGTAAACGAATTTATACATTTTTTTTTTTAATTAATACTGTTTTTAAATGTTTGTTTCTTCTGCATTTCGCGCAAAGCTAAACGAG
>NW_013667248.1:157403-160648 GCF_000517525.1 Limulus polyphemus | reverse complement strand
ACCGTCACATTATAACGCTCCCACGGCTGAAAGGGCGAGCATGTTTAGAGGGACGGGGATTCGAACCCGCGACCCTCAGATTGCGAGTCGAGCGCCCTAACCACCTGGCCATGCCGGGCCTATTTTTAAATGCAGTTTCTCTGATCGAGAGTATATATTAATGGTGGTAGTTGTGCTTTCCTTAAAGCTTTATGTTTCACTAATGTATTTTATAGGAAATTATATTCCATACTCTTTCTCACTTACCTTTAGATTAATTAGGGTCGATGTACAAGTTTTCTTCAAAATTTCTGGTTTTCCTTTGGCTGTTGCTACATACATTCCTGTAGTTCTAACCCTATTCCTTTGACTGTTGCTACATACATTCCTGTAGTTCTAACCCTATTCCTTTGACTTGGGTTAGAACTACAGGAATTTATATAGCAACAATTCCTTTGAGAGTAGTTTGAACGTAATGTTAGCATTTATAACACACGACATTTTACAAAATTTAGTCAACACTTTCATGCGAAGACAGAAAACGTTGACCTTAAAACACGCTTTATATTCCTATCTGGAGTTAATCACTCAAATCTTAATTTTTTCTAAACACAAAGAGGAGAAAGTCGTCTCGATATTTATTAAGGATGAGTTTTATAGACCATCTTTCATTGATTTTTGGTTATAATAATTACAATATTTACAGTTGTTTCAGTGGGCTGTAGTGTTTACATTTCATCCTGATGTTCAAAGAAAGGGCGTGGTTCGGTGGTAAGTGTACAGGAATGAGGAACTGTGGGTCCACCTCAAAAGAAAAATCGCGCCCTGCACTTTGAGGCTATGAGTACATTATAAAAGTAACAGTCAAGTCTCAACATTCGGTCAGAAAACGGGAGCTTAAGTGTTAGCGGTGGATGCTTTTGACTGCCTTCCTTATAGCCTATCTGTTCAAGTTTATAATCGGCTAGAGCATGGTATCTCTTGAGTAACTTTGCGTGAATTTTCAAAAACAGTTTTGGTTTTTAAAAGTTTATATAGCCATCTTGTGCAAAATTTATAAAATTAAATTACCATATTACATTTTTCAGTGAAACGAAGTAATTTAATAGAATTATCAAAATAGAATTAACAAAAAAATTGTATTAATACCACAACACGTTCCATATTAAAAACAATTCTGATATTCGAAGGCACATGAAACTTTCTTGTTTGCGCAAACAAGTCTGGAGATGATAACTTCAATTTTCTTGTTGGAAAGACACGAGAGTGACATTTCTGTACAAAGTAAACATTAAACACTCTTAATAACAGAGCACGACAAGGAAATTAACAATGATTAAACTATTATGTGCACTAAAAATGCTGTAAACGATATTTGAAAGATAAATTTTATGGAAACGTAAACTTAATTAAAATGGTAACTGGACTTTAATATTTAAACCTATCAGTATACTTTGAAGTTATTATGGATAACTGTAAAAACAAAATGCAGGAAACTGATTAGGCACAGTAGTGTTTTAAATATTTTATACAAATGATAATTAAAATGTTTAATTATTACATCTATTGGTGGGCATATTTCGTATTAACCCCTCCTCCATCAAAAAAAGTGTATGACTTCAACCGTATAACTTATTATTATGTAGGTCGTAGGGAGAACCACTTGTTTATAAGCAGAATTTAGTATGTTATATTAAAGCAAATTTGAATATAGAAATCAATAAGTCATGTAATAACCACAGGCATTATAAAATCGTGGTGAAATGCCATGTATCAGGACTACACTATAACATTATATGGCGTTTTGTAGGTATTATGACGCCACCAAAAATTGATTGCTTTTGTGAAGGGTACGTAACAACTTTTTTTCGACGCAAAATATCCATACGCTCAGATTCGTTCAAATTCGGGTTTCAGAAATTCCAGTACTTGAAAATCCCTTATATTTACTTGCTTTGGAAAAACTATATAATATGGATCATCTTGGAAAAAACAGATCAACCAGAAAAAGACCAGCAACAAGTCGTACTCCACCTGAGGTAAATAAAATGGTGCGTCTTGTAACACGTGAGAATCCAAGAACATAAATGTGTTTGACAAAAACCGTACACATGGCCTAAACAACAATATACAATATATTTATAAATTGTCTGAAAATGGCCCACTTTTATGGGCTGAAACGTCGCAATTATAATTGCTTAAAACTATTTCTACTGTAAAAATTGTTACAATGCTAAAATTAATTGCAATAATTGTGGTATTTTGGTTTACATTTTTTATGGTCACCCAATGAAGCAACGGTAAGTTTACATACTTAAAATGCTAAAATCCGAGGTTCGACTCCATGTTTTAGACAGAGTATGGACAACCTATTTTGTAAGTTTATTTTAAAACAAATATTATTATGGACTCTGTAAACAACAAAGTAATGGGCCAACAAGCAATTTGCTATATAAATACCTTAAATAAACATTTGGACCCCATATGTAATCCGAAGGTTAAATATTTCATTTTTCTAGATTAACCTTTAAAACATGATCTATGAATTTCTAATCTGAATATAAAGAATGAAAATGTGTTTAAAAATCCGGTGTGTACATATCGACTCTATTTGTAAGTTTAGGGTTAAATATTTAATTCTTCAAATTAAATAATTCAAATGTGATCTTTGAATTTTAAGCTGACAATAAAGAGTGCATTTAAACAAAAAACTGGATCTCAAAACATAACTTTCGTGTTTCTCTCAAATAAGGTACATTCTTTTAAAGGGTTAAATTTTTTTACACTGACTTCTTTAATTCCTAATTTGATAATAAGAGGTGTTTATTATATTGAGATCAAAATTCTAAATAAAACGCAGAAAATGAAGTTTACCAGTGTTAGTAGATTTAAACTTTCTTCTATAACATATTTCATTAATGTCCGACAGCAACTGCCTAAGTTGTGAGAATGGCCCGGCATGGCCAGGTGGTTAAGGCAATCTGTGGGTCGCAGGTTCGAATCCCCGTCCCACCAAACATGCTCGCCCTTTCACCCGTGGGAACGTTATAATGTGACGGTCAATCCCACTATTCGTTGGTAAAAGAGTAGCCCAAGAGTTGGCGGTAGGTGGTGATGACTAGCTGCCTTCCCTCTAGTCTTACACTGTTAAATTAGGGATGGCTAACGCAGATAGCTCTCGTGTAGCTTTGCGCGAAATTCAAAAACAAACAAAAACAAGTTGTGAGAAAGCTTGAGTCTCCATAAAGGTTTTTCTTTTAATTAAA
>NW_013667248.1:152810-156413 GCF_000517525.1 Limulus polyphemus | reverse complement strand
TTATATATACTTTTTATATATACTTTTTAAAGGAAATTTACGAAAAGAAAGTCGAGTAAATAATCTACAGAAAATATTTCCTTGCAGTAAAAATAAATATATTTGTTTCTCTGTTTGTTATTAAACGCAAAGAAACACACAATGGGCTATCTGTGCTTTGACCACCTTTGGTATCGAAACCTGACTTTTAGCGTTAATAAGCTCTCAGACTTACCAGTGTGTCATTGTAGAAAGAATTAGCTGTCTGAATATAACAGAAAGTTTTAATGCTATTATTGCAATTACAGTGGTGGGAAAATTTATTACATCCCCCAATTTTTTCATACTTTTCTTCGGAGTCATCGTCTGTTTTGAGGCCCTAATGCATGTAGATACAAACGTGTTTCATGGGTGATGCATTACTATCCAATTAGTACATCAGCAGATTTCTTGAGTGTCTGGATATGGCATCAGCCGTTTTTTG
Source organism: Limulus polyphemus (assembly GCF_000517525.1). Classification (NCBI taxonomy): domain Eukaryota; kingdom Metazoa; phylum Arthropoda; class Merostomata; order Xiphosura; family Limulidae; genus Limulus; species Limulus polyphemus. Next base: position 155,950 of record NW_013667248.1, on the reverse strand, counting down.
CTATAAATAGAGGTTTTTAGAAGCCTATCTGCTACAACGTACATAAGTTGCTACCATAGCCAAGGGTTGTAAGTTTAACTCCGCGGAAAAAAGTAGTCATTGTTTCTTTGACAAAGAGGGACTTTCGATAAGGCAGATTTCTAGACGAATTAAGTTCAAAAGGTCTACCGCGAGCCGTTGAAGGGCTATCTTCAACGGAGGAGAATCAAGACACTGTGTTGGCCAGGCAACAGTCTGGGTCTCAACCCTATCGAAAATTATTGGAAAGCAATTAGTAACAAAGTACAACAGATGAAGCACAGTGGAACTGAAGAAGCCCTAATCTGCACGTGGTATTATAAACTCACTCATGCCTCTCGTGTACTCTATGATGTCAAGCAGTTATCAAAGCCACAATCTCATACAAAATTACAGGACCAAAGAAAACTGTGAAAACTTTGGGTGATGCAATAATTTTATTCACTACTGTACATTAATGGTTTTCGTCTTGCATACCCATCTCCGTGCCTCCTCCCAGTGGCACAGCAATATGTTTGTGGACTTACAACTCTAGAAACCGGGTTTCGATACCGTGGTGAGCAGAGCACAGATAGCTCATTGTTTAGCTTTGTGCTTAACTTCAAACAAACAAACCCATTTCCGCACTTCTAGTTTCGTTGGTGACGCCCTGGCATGAGTATATATATATACAGTTTTACTGGGTTAATGAATAATATGAAGAGCTTAGAACAACGTTGAGTATGTCAGAATATTGGAAAGTTTCAATAAAATTGCAAACAGTTAACTAAATAAAAGCAATCTATTACTTGTAAAAATAATTACACGTGTAAAATCATTTAGATAGAAGCAAGATGATCACTGCAATGTGTGTTTTGTAAATAGCATTCTGCATAATTAAGATTATATAGTATGTAAAACGTATCCTGGCCATCGCTATTTGTATATGTAATACCTAACCCTCCTTCTTATTCCACATAGAAATGTAGTTCAACAAGCTCAGATCTTTTAATTCTTACCTTTTTACTTGTTCCATTCTTCCGCTTATCATGATCTATGTCCTAACAAATATCATCCTCCTGATATTTTTGTCACTAAATGAACTTAATGTCACTGCTTTCAACTTTACGATACATTTTAATGCAAACCATGGTATACCTACTTTACGTCTTGACAATTACGTATCCTATTTGATTTATCATCATTATTATTTTGATATCACAGCACTCTAACAAGAGCCTAGTTTATATATCCTCTGATCCCAAGCCCGGGTTGTGCGTGAGGTTAGCATTATGTAAAAAACAGCGCAGCTATGGAAACCAGAGATCAACTACAATACATTCTGGAGCATAAACAGATGATATCCTCGTGGAAACTGAGGAACATGTGCGGGAATGATAATAACACAACTAACAAAAATATGGCATACTCATTTTGTGAAAATGTTACGGGTCTGTGAATGTAGATGGAAGCACTATACTTTATTCTTATTAGGAGAAAATTATGCATAGGGGAAGGATCGACCATAACTAAGAGACAAGTGTAGACAAGCGTTCACTGAGTTGGATTTCACTAAGTACTGAACTCTAAGTACCCAAAGTTGTCTATGATACAGTGTAATGTACCAAAGAATGATGCTAAGAAAGAAGAGGATGAGAAATTCTATGAATAATTACAGAAGATGAAAGAAACACACCAACGCATGCTACTCGTTATTGTGGATTTGAATGTTGTGGTTGTAAGTGATAACACCGGGAAAGAAGGGATTATGGGATAGCATAGCTGCAGGGTGATAATAGATAATATTTCATGCTTGAACTATATCTATGGCCCGAGTGACCTGGTCAAAGGAGGGGCATTATTACATCACAAGCATATTGCAAGATGATAATAGATAATATTTAATGCTTGAACTGTATCTATGGCTCGAGTGACCTGGTCAAAGGAGGGGCATTATTACAACACAAGCATATTGCAGGATGATAATAGATAATATTTAATGCTTGAACTATATATATGGCCCGAGTGACCTGGTCAAAGGAGGGGCATTATTACAACACAAGCATATAGATAAGATTACATTAATAGTAGTTTAAGATATTCTCTGTAAAATGTCAATATTAAGAGATAAGAAGACATATGAATCGAGCATTTTCTTCTTAACGTAAAAATATAAATACGTGAACAACACTTGGAAAAAGAGTAAACTATTGCCATAACAGTATTTGTGAAGAAGTATTGGATAATATAATACAAAGATGCAGAGAACTGCAACCAGAAGAGAACAAAATGAAATGTACAGAGTCAGTAGAAATCTGTCTTGAAGATGCTATGATATTAGTTATATCACGATGTGTAAGGAAAATATCATATTAGCCATAGAAAGGCAACAGCTGGACAGAACTCTTTCAAGAGATTCTCAACAGATAACATAAATCCAACCGCGAAAACACTGGGTGATGAGATTATTCACAAGAAAGGTACTACTGAAAGTAGTGAGGAAAGTGAAGAACAACAAAGATCCTGGAGCTGAGTTCATAAGAGCAGAGGTGCTGAAAGTTGGTGAATGGTTTAGAACGGAGTTGTGGCTAAATGGCTTGTATCTCAAAACCTGATCTCATGATTAAATTCCAGAAGACTTAGAGAGGGGCTTAATTGTGAAACTGGCAAATAAAAGAGATAAAAAACAGTGAAGTAACTGGAAAAGAGTCCCAATACTATCTGTACCAAGTGAGGTTTCACTAGAATCTGGGTGTCGATATACGTGGTGGGCAGAGCACAGATAGCCCATTGTGTGGCTTTGTGCTTAATTACAAACAAACGGTCCTTCTCTATGGCTAATTAAGATTTTCAGTAGTATTGTAAATTATGTTCTCCTGTATGTCTCAAAATGTTGGCATATAATACAGAAAGATATAAGGCTGACAAACTTCATAGTTTAGTTCATGCTGTTACGTATTAGAATTTCAAATAGTCTGAAATTGAGTTAACTGATAAATTTAAATTTAGGAGTTAAATTATAATTTGGATTTAGTATTTAAATATGTGCCGATATATAGTCAGTTTATGATATTTGCCAACAAGATTGATTGATACACAGTTTTCTTTTTTAACACAAATACGTTTTAATATTCACACAACAA
>NW_013667248.1:148953-152800 GCF_000517525.1 Limulus polyphemus | reverse complement strand
TACAAACAATGATTTATAAACAAAAGTTTCACAAACTTACAAATAATATAAAGTCTTTTTTTCTAGTCTGGAACTTCCTTGGTATGATGAGCGAGTTAATTACGAGTTGATGTAGGTACGTTTCGGTTAACGGCGAGCTAGTTAGCCCTATAGTCTTCACTCTTCATACGCCAATTTAGTTTCCACCGATGACGTTAGGTAACGCTTTCGTAAAAGTATTAATGTCCGATGTGAATCCACTGAAGTTAAATGGTTTGTAATGTTCGAAATTTTGTAAAAGTTCCTGGTCAAATATCTAAAGTTTTCCTATTGGTAAGTGTTATAACAATCACAGTTATAGCTTCCGAAGTTTATAGCACACTGACTATAGCGAACTAATAATAGATACACTTCTTTTAAGCGCGTCGCATTGGTTATATTTATAGGCGTGGGAAGATTTTCTTGAAAATTCAAATTACGTAACAATGCAAATTTAATTTAAGTACACACATATATCTTTGATTCTTACTCTCGAGAACTTCTACACCTTTGGAGAATAGGCGGGAGTTTCGCAATACATATTTAACACTATAAGCTAGGCAAGTTTTTAAATATAAACTCAATCAAAACAAACGTTGACATTAAAATAAATATAAAACAACAAATTCGTTACAATGTCTTCGGAAAATCTGAAGAGTACTCTGGCCAAACAGAATCTTCAAATACACTATTGGAAAGAGCTGAAGAAGCAGGAATAGATACGTTTATAAAACAATGCAGTTTGAATGGTTTAGTCATAGAATCAGAACGAATCCTCGGGAAGATCATTATAACAGCACTGACGTGAACACCAGATAAGGCAAAAGAAAAGGAAGAAGGCCAAGAGAAACCTGGAGGAGAATGATGGGAGGCGAGAGTAAGGACATAAGACAAGGCAAAAGATAAACTGGTAAAATAGAGGGTGGAAAAGAGTAAGTTGATCGAAGCCTTATCAGTGCCACCCGGCACGAAGGTGATAAGTGAGTAATTCTCGTGCGGTATGTAAGACCGTCTCGCAAGCAGTAAGAAAAATCCCCCTGATATCCCAACCATTCTGAGTCTTAACTAACATATTGTTTCAAATACAGTCTTAGGAATTATTGGCTTATTTCTCAATGGCTACTGCTGTATTCATTCCTGAGGAGAAAGGTATTTTGGCCTCTTTGCTGAGGCTTTTTTCGGGTTCTTATCATGAAGTTTCAAGTCGACCGCAGGAACAAGCAGCTCGTAAGAAATCTCAACATTTCAATAAGCAACATCTGTTTATAATCGCAGCTTATCGTGATAGCCATTTTGAAATATTTTTAATATTAGTTTTAATTTATTTTTATCAATTTTCAGCATAACAGACCTTTTGAACAATTTGATTTTATTCTTAATTTGAACAAATACATCCCTTGATAGTTAGTACTTACAAACAGTTATTTGTTTTTTCTAGAATATTCAAGATGCTCAGTAAACTTCACAGAAGTTTCTGAAAATGCTTCGAAGATGGTTTTTCTATTGGTCGTAGAAAGTTTGACGTATTGTAAATAGCAAATTTTTTTTACTTGTGTAAAACCGAACATTTTAACTAAAGTTTTGAAATATATATATATATTATTTTAATACCCACTTTCCAGCGATTTATAGTTTTTACAATTTTTTCAACTATATTATTTATTTATTAAAAATTCTTTAAAAATAAATCCTGTCGCGTTACATAAAGTTCATGCAATTAATTTACTTTAAGTTACATTACTTAGTCTAAATTACGCTAGAATCCGGGTTTCGATACCCGTGGTGGGCAGAGCACAGATAGCCCTTGTGTAGCTTTGTGCATAATTAAAAACAAACAAACAAACAATTAGTCTAAATTATTAATTCTTGTGGATAATACTCTTTTTGTTACGCCCCCCAATGGCACAGCGGTATGTCTGCGAACTTACAACACTAGAGCCCCCAATGACACAATAGTATGTCTGCGAACTTACAACACTAGAATCCGGGTTTCGATACCCGTGGTGGGCAGAGCCCAGATAGCCCATTGTGTAGCTTTGTGCTTAATTACAAACAAACAAACTTTTTGTTAAAGGCACGACCTAGTGGCGAGTCCCAATATGTGAGTCACGTGCTCGAAACCCCATCACCGAACACGCTCCACTTTCAACTTTGAACGAAACAAGCTGTTTTTGTTAAACTATTCAGAAGATGCTTACTGAATATCGTCTATTTAGTTTTCTTATAATATATTACTTTTTAAAAATGTATTTCGCGTGTCATTTACACTTTTCAGTATTTATGATTTCCAATATTTTTAACTCTTAAATACCTAAGTTTGCGAATATCTAATGCTTGGAATTGCCCTTAATCGAATAAAGTATTATCAATTGACTCTGTTATATAGCTGATACTTTGATAAGCGTCCTAGCGGAGACTAGTCAGTTTATCATATTTACGGCCACGGTAGTAGTAGTAGTAGTCGTAGTAGTATCTGTTTTGTTTTGTTTTCAGTTATGAATATGTTATATTAAATCAATTATGAATATGAAGCCGTGTTGGAATGATATTTATTATAAATACATTTTGACACTGATTGGTGTGCAGGTAGTGTGATGACACCAAAAATTTATCACTTTTAAGGAGGTTATTAACGACGTAGAATATTTATACATTCACACCATAAAGGTGCACTGAGAGCAGGGAATTCGAATTTAGAAGAAGGGAATAAAAAACTGACTTAATTGCTTGATTTTACAGCCTCCCGGTGTCTCACCTGTCAGGCCCCCCAGTGGCACAGCGGCATGTCTGCGGACTTACAGCGCTAGAATTCGGGTTTCGATACCCGTGGTGGGCAGAGCACAGATAGCCCATTGTGTAGCTTTGTGCTTAATTACAAACAAAACAAAAGAAAAAGATAACTCACTTCATAATAAAAACCTATTCATGCGTTAAATAAGTAAAAACGAACCAAGAAACAAAATGATTTAAAAAAAACATATCATTTATAAAAATTACTGAAACTAAGCTTTTACGATTAAATATGCTCTTCAGTTGACTTGGCGTTAAGTCTGCAGGCTTATGACTCTACAGTTTGAGTTTCGATACATGTGTTGGGCAGAACACAGGTAGCCCATTGTGTAGCTAGGCTCTTAACAACAGTCAAACAAAACCGAATAAATATAGTATTTAATAACACACTTTTAGAGGACGAAATTCATTTTCGGGCATATTATCAACTAATATTATAATTCATTGGAACTGGAGTATTCCTGCTTCTATAATTAAATGACAAAAGTCAAATACAATAAATAATACAAAGAGAAATATTGTTTGTTTGTAATTAAGCACAAAACTACACAAGGGCTATCTGTGCTCTGCCCACCACGGGTATCGAAACCCGGATTCTAGCGTTGTAAGTCTGCAGACATACCGCTGTACCACTGGGGGGCACAAAGAGTAATAATCAAAATAGAATTTTATTAAGAAAAGAAATCTGAATTAATTTTCATACAAATATGAGAAAGTTATTTTCAGAAAATAAAATATAATTGAATTTAAAAAAGTATTAGTTGTTAAGCACAAAACTACACTATGGGCAATCTGTGCTGCGCCCACAACGGATATCAAACCCTGATTTTTAACGTTATAAGTCCGAAGACTTACCGATAAACCACTGGGAGAAATTTCAACAAGAAAAATGTTTTCCTAATATTTTGATAGCTTTGAGATTTAAGAGACAATTGGCCAGAAATTAAATAATACTGGAAGTAATGTTTGTTTGTTTTGAATTTCGCGCAAAGCTACACGAGGGATATCTGCCCTAGCCGTCCCTAATTGGGCAGTGTAA
>NW_013667248.1:146805-148848 GCF_000517525.1 Limulus polyphemus | reverse complement strand
ATATATATATATATATATATATATATATATATATATATGGTTTATCTACTATTGTAATCTAAGAAGTATTCAACACTTATGGTTTGATTTATAGTGTGATTTGTTTTTATCGAATCACTTTCCAGTATTGTGTATTATCGACTTAATAAATCCCACCATTGTTTAGTATAATTTAGTGTGAAATAGTTTGTTTGTTTGTTTGTTTTTGAATTTCGCGCAAAGCTACACGAGGGCTATCTGCGCTAGCCATCCCTACTTTAGCAGTGTAAGACTAGAGGGAAGGCAGCTAGTCATCACCACCCACCGCCAACTCTTGGGCTACTCTTTGACCAACGAATAGTGGGGGATTGACCGTCACATTATAACGCCCCCACGGCTGAAAGGGCGAACATGTTTGGTGTGACGGGGATTCGTACCCGCGACCCTCAGATTGCGAGTCGAGTGCCCTAACCACCTGGCCATGCCGGGCCTTTGGAAAAGCTAAGAGTAGTTTATGGGAAAATCTCAAAAATTCATTGCATCCAAAAGTTACGAAGGCTTAAAAAGGTTTAACTGTTTCAAAATTATTAAGACAGCACTTTAAAACTTGAACGATATTGAGTAGAATAACCGTAAAATAACGAATCTGAATAATCCACTGGGTATTTATGGTTAAATTATTTAGTTAATAAGATAACTCTATTTCTTAGAAAAAATCAATACCTCGAAATAATATTTTTAAATAATTCAATTGTACATCCTAGCTTTACTGAAATTGGAGATTTTTACTTTGATGGCTCACAAGGAAATGTAATTAATAATACAGCCCTCTATTAAAATCTTTAATGAAATGTAATACCCTACAAATTGTAATGCAAAATATGTAATACATTCATTACGCGCAACTTTGACATATTCCTGGGGGAGGACAGAAACTCCCCTCCACCAAACAAATTATACAATAAAAACCTGCTTTAATTGAAAGATCCACTAAAGCTTCTCGTGAAATTAGTTCTAATACTAAACATTAGTGGCTTAGAAATTAGCAGGATCCGGAAAATGAAACTGACATTGTTATGTGAGATATATATATATATAATTCAACTAATTGCCTTAACTCTATAAAGTTTTAGTATTAACTGACATTTGTAAGTTTTCTTAATACAAAACTGATATACTAACATTAGCTCAACACGTACCACGAAGATTTATTTTAACTTCAACTTAATTATTTGCATATTAAAATGTTTTTTTTTAGTTCGACTGCTGTTAAGCACAAAGCTACATAAGCTCTACCCAACACGGGAATCCAAGCCCAATATCCAGCGTCGTAAGCCTGTGGACTTACCGCTGAGCCAGTAGGGACAAAATGATTTAATAAATTTATTTAAAATTCTTATTTTCCAACACACATGTATATACTATATCACAAAGAAATTTAACAATAAAATGAAATAGAAATTTCGCTATAACAATAATCAGCGAGAAACTGGACAAAATGATTTTGGTTTTGTCTCATTTCTTACTAGTTGTTATTACGGCGTATTTCATTTTGATTTGCTTATTAAACCATGCTACATAATGGGCTATCATCATTGTTATGTGGTATTGAATTATTTCCCACTCACGCTTTCGTTGTTGTTGTTTTTGTTGTTGTTGTTGTTTTGTTTTATTTTACATAAATATATCTTTTTTTATCATATTGTTATGTATTTTCTGACTTTTCTAAGCGTTTCTTTTATAAGTTTCCGGTAGCGATTGTTTGTTTGTTTGTAATTAAGCACAAAGCTACACAAAGGGCTATCTGTGCTCTGCCCACCACGGATATCGAAACCCGGTTTCTAGTGGTATAAGTCCGCAGACATACCACGGTGCTACTGGGGGGCTTGACAGTTTGGTTTGTTTGTTGTTAAGAACAAAGCTAAACAAAAGGCTATCTGTGCTCTGCCCACCACGGGTATCGAAACCCGGATTCTAGCGTTGTAAGTCCGCAGACATACCGCTGTGCCACTGGGTTTTCACTGAAAAAAAATAACTTTCTCTCAGGCTTTGTCGATTTTATTG
>NW_013667248.1:137096-145805 GCF_000517525.1 Limulus polyphemus | reverse complement strand
GTTGTTGTTGTTTTTTTTTGTTGTTGTTGTTTTGTTTTATTTTACATAAATATATCTTTTTTTTTATCATATTGTTATGTATTTTCTGACTACCCTAAGTTTCGGGTAGCGATTGTTTGTTTGTTTGTAATTAAGCACAAAGCTACACAATGGACTATCTGTGCTCTGCCCACCACGGGTATCGAAACCCGGATTCTAGCGTTGTAAGTCCGCAGACATACCGCTGTGCCACTGGGTTTTCACTGAAAAAAAGTAACTTTCTCTCAGGCTTTGTCGATTTTATTGTACGTTTAAAGGTAAGGTAACTAAATGTTGTAAATTTCTGTATGTCGTAAGTCACATATATCTGTGCAAAAATGTTTGTTTTAGATCGTATGTATTACTATTAATAACTTTTAGCCAACGCTAAGATATTTACGGAATAAACATCAAACGAAAGTAATGTTAAACATTAGGGTATTGTGAAATGAGGTAACATCTCAAGATTATGGACGTTAGGGGAAAATGGAAAGTTTAGATATGTTTTTATATCTATATACGTGAAATGAAATCTATCCATTTTCATCGACACGATGAAATTTGAAACTGAAGTAAGTATTTCAACATGGAGTAGGAAAACTCAAACTTATATCTGTTTCAGTGATGCTAAATTGTCAAACATGAGATCTGTGCATTATTCTTAAATCGTATAATATCAAGTTACAGTGTTATGTGATATACGGTCTGATAGCAATGTATAACATGCATAGATAATAACGTTATTCGAGATCTTTTCTAATCACTAAACATATCTTACTCTACAGCAGTGGAATACAAGAAAGAAAAGTGTCATTAATTCAAATAGTTAAATAGTGCCCAAGTAGCATGCCTTTTAAACACTTCGTGAATTACACTCTTAAAACCTAAACCTTACATCTCCGGTGTAGGGTTGTGGAGATTGTTTCCGTATTCATTATTTTAATAATTGATTAGAAATAAATACCTAGCTGAAATACAGTAAATTAAATACCTGGCTGGAATACAGTAAAATAAATACCTAGCTGAAATACAGTAAAATAAATACCTGACTGGAATACAGTAAAATAAATACCTGGCTGGAATACAGTAAAATAAATACCTAGCTGAAATACAGTAAAATAAATACTTGGCTACAATACAGTAAAATAAATACCTAGCTGAAATACAGTAAAATAAATACCTGGCTACAATACAGTAAAATAAATACTTGGCTACAATACAGTAAAATAAATACCTGGCTGAAATTCAGTAAAATGAATATAATGGATTTCAGATGAAGTAGCTCTCAAGTTGTTAATACAGAAAAGGAATTAAACAACCTTAGTGACTTTGTACTTTAAAACTGAAAGAAATGATTGGTTTATAATGGTACATTGTTTGTTTTTGAATTTCGCGCAAAGCTACACGAGGGCTATCTGCGCTAGCCGTCCCTAATTTAGCAGTGTAAGACTAGAGAGAAGGCAGCTAGTCATCACCACCCACCGCCAACTCTTGGGCTACTCTTTTACCAACGAATAGTGGGATTGACCATCACGTTATAACGCCCCCACGGGTGAAAGGGCGAGCATGTTTGGTGGGACGGGGATTCGAACCCGCGACCCTCAGATTGCGAGTCGAGCGCTCTTACCACCTGGCCATGCCGGGCCAAAGATAAAATGACAACATATATTAGCAATCTACTGCGCGCGAAAACTTCGTGAGGCACTGGTAACAAAACAGGATCGGGAAACATTCGTTTGTTTGTTCGTAAATGTTTAAAGATCATTTCAGAACTAACAAAACAAGTACAACGTTTCGATCACTGGTGCAATCATTCTTAAGTACAAAAGTTATTAATTCAGTTTTATTAATTCATCGAAACTTATTTCTGGTAAGCCAAATGTGATTATGTGGTTGAGGTAACTGTATAACACGTTTACTGACGAAAATAAGGAGCAGTGGTATCGTGGCTCGAACCTTTGACTTGCTGACTCCCATTCAGGCACGCTCACTACCAGGCCATGTGCAGCTGCCATTTTGTAATCTGTGGACATAGCGTTATATATTTCAAGATATTTCAACAATTCATCTTCATTTTGCAGACACATATGATAATATATATAATATATATCATATATTAGATAATATATGATATTTTGTATTAAATAAATTTGTCTATCTTGGAAGCACGTAAACGATTTCCGTTTGTATAAAACTATTTGTAATTTAAATAAGATCGATACCACACTTGTTCAGGAATAGTGGTTGATTTGTTACAATTGTACTAATTCCATTGACCATGCATTTTTGTCGATAAGAGAATTTCTTTGATATAATAATTTAATTATAAGCTTACTTATTGATTAAGTATTACTTTATTACAAATTATAGCTTTTAAAGTAAGGAAAAACATTGTTAGGAAAGTGACACTCGATCGGTTTCAAGAATTAAACAAATCCCTTGTGGCGGTGGGTGCTGCTAATTGGGTACCCTCACTGTGTAGCTTTATGCTTAACTACAAACAAACAAACAATATATGCGCTGTTTGGCTAATTATATGACTTAATGTCCTTTATCGTTCAGTTGAAATACGCTACTTGCAACTGGATAATGATGTTTTAGTTATTGTTCTTTTTCAAAATTTGAAGAAAATAAAAACAGAGTGACGTTCAGTATTAACGAAACTTGTTTATTACAAATATCACAGGTAAATAATATCAAGCGAGTCAAAAATATTTTTACAACTAACAAAAAAGAGAAAAATTAAAGAAAAATGCTAATATTTGGCTGCAAAAATACCAAAACACGACTTATTAAAATGAACAAAGTTAACAAAACGAGTCCCTAATAGTTGGTAGATCCTCCTCTATTTTTATAACTTCTCTACACATGTTCCTCATACTGCTGATGACATTTCGGCTGATTTCCGGAGAATCACAGTCCAGTCCTGGATGATGGCAGCTCTAAGCTCCTGGACAGTCGTAGTAGCGGGTTGTCTGTCTCTAACTGCTCTCCCTAGCAAGTCACACACATGCTGAAAGGTATTTAAGCCCGATAACTTAGTAGACGAGGCCAGTTCTCCTGAAAAAAAAATGGCTTCGTGATCCTGGCGGTGTGAGGACGAGCGTTATCCTGATGATAAATCAACTCATCTCCGGAGATAGCACAAGTAAAAGGGCTCACAATAGGTAACAGGATCACATCGATGTAATATCTTTCTTTCAGGGATCCTCCATTCACAATATCACTTACTTGATCAGCCTTCAATAACAACAATCCATGCAAATCCAAAAAGTGCTTTGCTGCAACCAATGATTTAGAGAAATCCTGCACACTTAGGAACATCGTCTGTGAAATAACACGTATACAGTGTTCAGCCACATACGTAGGTGAATCCAGTCGTCCGATCACACGATCGTTTCAAAGAACACATTCATGACACTGGAAATCTTGACAACAAAGAAGCTACCGTTGAACATTACATCAACGCACGCAGCATAATTAACTAAACACCTTATCGTATAAAAATTTTAAAGATTTCTGACAATTTAAAGAATATATTTTGATTAAATCCAAACGCCCTTCTACTAACATATATAGTGCCTGGCTCCAAGGGTGCCCGCAGAAAAAAAAGTAGGGGAGGAGGGGGGGGGGTCAATACTCCTGTAATTATGATATTATATTACTATTATTGTTATTTATTTGTTTACTTATTTCATTTTTTTATCTGTTTATTTTTAACATTTACTTATATGATCAGCGACTCTAACCCGGTCAACAATACTTTTAATACACCTAGCCGTTCTATTATATTGTTATAGTTTTATATTATTTTCGGTTACTATAATTTAAACTCAGTTTTGTAACGTGTGGCGCTCAGAGGATAAATAAACATTTATCTGAAGTTGTTTGTCGTCGTCACTGAAAATGGTTTCCATCCTTCAGTCAGCACCGAAAGATTTAAAAAAAATTATAAAAAAGAACTTTTGTTTGTGAATCTATAATGCACTGTCGCATTTTCAAACCCACGTTTTGTAATATTTAAAGATTACAACTAGATTACGTGCGTTTGTGTCATCACAGTGAAAGTGTTATATAATTCTGTAATCAATGTAATAAAAAAAGAAAATTAGAAGAAATTTAAATTGTTTGTTGTAAACGTTTTAAAGCTGGTGCTTCTAAAACTATATCTTACTAACTCTATTCTAATACATTAATTCTCCTTTAGATATATGTGTTATGAAAAACCTCAATCATTAACAGTGTTTTTATACACTTGGCAAACTGGCGTTGTTAGAAGATTTAAAGTTAGATTTGGTTGATCCTGAGCAGAGTTTTTCAATGTCAAAAAGTAATGGTAGTATATAAATATATGGCAATCAAGTATATTTAAATATATTTACATGACTTTACTTAAGAAATGTGAACTTCATTTAGGGCGTAGTCTTGTGTAATAAATGGTTCCTATGAATTTCTGTGCAAATATTTTGTTTACTATGTATTTCATGTAAGGCTTCGCTACAAAATATGAAGAGTGGCCTTCCCGTTATCCGAAATCTTCAAATCTAATTTGCGTTCGGCTTATCCTGTATATATATTTTTTCTATATCTAATATTTTGTTTATTTTATGCAACGTAGTTCCATTTACCTCGTTGAGTAAGCTAAACGAGTTTTCTTTTAAACTCTCTATACAAGTTAAATCCGCCTCTTACATTTTTAGTGTAGTGTAATAGTGTACTCATTAAATTTGTACAGTTATATCTGTAGACGTCCTTCAACGTAAGACTATTGGCCAAATTGTTCTATGACACCTGAAGCTAGCTTGCTCTTGCCGAAATAAAACTGTAGCGCTCTCACTCAAAACTGCTGCCATCTGTTGCCTATTCTAGATACATTTGCTGGTGCACCATAACTCCAAAAGTAAGAAATATTTTGAGGATCTTAATTCAAAGTTGTATCTTTTTATCGTTTTTTTTCTAACTATTTGTGTTAAAACTGGTACACTTTTACTAGATATGAGTTACAATCAGGCATTAAATAGCCATATTAAACGACAATTGACTTATTTTATGGAAATGTTGAACTTATTTATGTTACACATTACAGAATAAGTTTTAAACCAATAATTTAAATGTTATTTTGGACTGCTGAAATACAAGATGAAAAAGCTTCAGAATTTGTGGATAGAAATATAATAGAATTCCGTATTTATTGTTCAATAGTGTATAGATATGTTTGTATGAATACTGACAAATTAAGACTATCAAAGGTGTTTCGTCTAACAACTCATTCACTGCTTGTTTGTTTGAACTTCGCGCTAGCCGTCCCTAATTTAGCAGTGTAAGACTAGAGGAAAGGCAGCTAGTCATCACCACCCACCGCCAACTATTGGGCTACTCTTTTACCAACGATTGATTGGGATTGACCGTCACATTATAACGCCCCCACGGCTGAAAGGGCGAGCATGTTTGGTGTGACGGGGATTCGAACCCGCGACCCTCAGATTGCGAGTCGAGCGCCCTAACCACCTGGCCATGCCGGGTCCGTTTAGAACTTAAAAGATAACTTTAAAGACTGAATATATATATATAAATACTAGCCAACATACATAGCATGCCCATGCTTGTATTAAACTCATGCGGTTACAAATAATAATAATAGCAGTTATAATAACAGATGTATACAAATCAAATAAGCACTTTTAATATTTCTTATAGTTATTATGTTTACCCCTTCCTCCTCTTCACTAGCCATAGTAAGGCCAGTCAAGGTTTTGCTGCAGTTGGCCAGATTTCCTTTTAGAGTCACATTATGCACATTCTGATGTTAATTGATAATCATGAGTTGTTTATATAAATACACCTTCCCCCACCCCTCCATTTCTGATGGAGTTTGGGTCGTGACACTTCGACGATTTTCTTCCACTGTGACGTCCCTAAACTCTGGTGAGCCGTGGCTGATGCACACTTTATCTGGAACCAAATGTAAATATATGTGTAAATAAATAGATTTATATATTGTTCACATACTTCTTTTTTTTGTCATTTATTCATAGTGACACCTAGAGTTAAAGAACACCAGGATTTGCTCCAAGCATTAACTAAAGCTACACAGCAAGCAAGTTAAAGATATCATTGTTGGAGTTATCAATGATTTTATAATATGTATTTGTAAATGTTTTAAAGAGTATTGTTCCCATGACGAACGTATGAAAGCAGAAACTTGGATGATATAAGTCAATTATTGAGATTTGGCTGATAAGAAAACAAATGTTAAACAGAAAAGAAACTTACTAATACAGATATGGTTTTTTTTTACCATTACTCATAGCACTAATACTTTCATTATTTGGTGGTTTGGTAGGACGGCCTGTTGGTAAAGCTGCTGGTCTTTAAAATGGTTCTCGTTCCTGAAGAGCTAGTACACTCGCTTTATCAACCTAAAGTTTATGAAAAACCCTTTCATAAAATTTTAAACTCTATAGATGAAGATATGAAACCTTCATATATATAATAATATTTACCTGCAGATGATAAAGCCAAGATGTGAAATCAGCTTCAACAACGTCATCAAATCTTTCAATCACAAGCCATGGAACTTGTTAAAATTAAAATGGATCACTGACCCGGGGAAAGTTTGGATATCTCTAAAATATAAATAAGAAACTTACATACTATTAAACTTAAAACGTTCAAGTGTAAATGTAACATGGAAGGATCGAGAATAAATAATGATTAATGGAAATAAAGGAATTTTACTCTACTGGATGGACAGAATTTGCAGAACCATTTCATGTATGAAATTGTTGGAAATGCAGACAGATGGTCGAATCTGATACGTGAAAATTGTACTGTTAAAACACCTAAATGAACTGTATCTAAATGAACTCATTTTTAATAAGCTACTGAGATATAATGGAGAAGCCATCTGACTACGTCTGTGTGGGTAAAGGACACAGCAGGTAGTTTTGACGATCTCGACTTTAATGATGGTGATAACGATGGAATCAAAGACCAATACATAAATACCCGAGGTAGGTAAACTGTTAACATGATTGGCCGTTTACATTCAGACATCTCTTTGCAAAACAAGTTCTTGCTGAATAGTGTTACTTTCAAACCATGCCTCGTCCGAAAATGAGAAGCATTTTGTTTTATGTTCAGTGATTATTCCAGTTTCAAAGTTGTTCAACAACATGTTTCTATCTACATTATAAAAGTAAAAGTCAGTCCTTTGGTCTTTCTGTCGCATGCAAAAGCCTTTCAGAAAGGAAATGTTAAATATCCTTTGAAGTATATAGAGTGCATGTAAACTTACAAGCATCTATTGATAATACTTTTTTACGTCAAGTAAAAACACGTCTTGTTATAGGATGTGTTGATAATGATGCATTTAATGAATCCTGGAAGAAAAATCCATACAACTTCAAACATTACAGTATGAATTTCCTAGCAATCAATGTTGATGGAAAACAGATTACCGCTCGACCTTTACAGCCAGATTTTGATGCTGATCTGTATGCACAAAGCTATTAAACATTATTTAGTGGAATGGGAAGACCGTTTCAAGATCAAGGAATTGATATAGGATATCACAAACATTGGGAAGGATATATATATTCATTGTATTTGATCTTACACCCGACCTATCAGCTGGTGATTCCCACTTTAACGTAGTGAAACAGGGAAATCTACAGATAGAAATACAATTTGTTAAAGCTTTACTTAACGCTATAAATGTTCTCACCAATGACAAGTCTAGAAACATCATCACTGATATCTAAGAAGCAATGAACACTGTACAGATATATTCTATACTCTCACAAGATCTGTATATCAGAAAGAAGCTTGGAGGAGCGTTTGATAGCGATCAGCTACCTAACTATGCAGAAAAACAACTATATATCGTCAACTTGGGTCCAAGTTATAAATCTGGAAGTTTCTAGGTCTGTGTCTACTTTGGTCAAAATGGGAAAGGAGGATACTTTGATCCCCTTTGCTCCTACACGATTTCACAGCACAAATACACCCATTAAAATGTCAAACATGGACTTACAATAAAAAGGTTGTTCAAGGATCTTATTCGACAGCATGTGGACAAAATGGATTTTACAGATGTAGATGCATATCCAAACAAAAACTGTTGTCCAAATTTGGATCTAATAAACATATAAGTGATATATCTGTTCAACAAAATTACTTGATATACCTTTTTATGTAGATCAAATATCGAAATCCTTATTGTACGAAGATTAATATAAGTTTTTAAAATTGAAGATATTGTCAGGGTGATTTATGTTATATAGAAGATATTAATCTTGTTTGTAGATCATATGATGAAACAAAACAAATTTCAAGAAAATATTTTATTTGTCATACTGACATAGAATACATTCTTACAGATGAGGTCAGATCGTTCTTGAATAAATTCACCACTTTTAACCAAATCAATAGGATTTAAATTCTTACAAGCATGTACATTTAGTTTACTAGCTCTATCCTGAAACACATCTAACATGTTTTTATCCCCTTGAATCAAAGCATTCTTCAGATAGAGCCACATACCTTCATCATGATCCAATATCACGTATGAGCAGCTTAACTGGGATGATCGACTTTACAAGTCCAACAATTCAATGACAGGGGATATATGTTCAGTCTATACTTCCAATAACAATTTTTAAATTATATTATTTTGGCACTTGTGTAACG
>NW_013667248.1:132004-136134 GCF_000517525.1 Limulus polyphemus | reverse complement strand
TTTAACGTTGAATATTATTTATGATTTTAACCATTTTTAAAGTTATCATTATGCTATTAGACGTATTCCTGATTCTATTTATTTTATTTGATTGAGATACGAATCAATAAAATGGACCTGTTCACAAAACTGATACTTTTTAGCTATAAAACTTTATATATAATTGTTAGTATTATATTGGGTTGTAGACATAATAGACACATTTTTTTTTACTCATCACATACAACACTAATAATATGGTTACAATTATTCAGACCAAAGTCCTCACTGTATTTCAAATGTATGGCCCTAGTCACTGTTGGTATCAGTTGTGTAAATTCTTACCATTCAACAAGCGTAAATGTTACATCTT
The DNA here is from genome assembly GCF_000517525.1 of Limulus polyphemus. NCBI lineage: Eukaryota > Metazoa > Arthropoda > Merostomata > Xiphosura > Limulidae > Limulus > Limulus polyphemus. The sequence goes on along the minus strand of NW_013667248.1, from coordinate 135,782 downwards.
CTTTGGTAGGGTATAATATGCTATTTCCATTGTTTCTATATTGACGAATGTGTATCTTCATTTCACCATTAAATACAACAATAAACCAGGGTTGAACAAAAAACAAAAGGCAAATATTTATACTTTAACAACCACAGAAGCACAGAGTGTGACTTTCAAACTATTGAAACACAAAGTTGATAACTGTTTGTTTGTTTTTTGAATTTCGCGCAAAGCTACACGAGGGCTATCTGCGCGAGGGAAGGCAGCTAGTCATCACCACCCACCGCCAACTCTTGGGCTACTCTTTTACCAACGAATAGTGGGATTGACCGTAACATTATAAAATTTCTGATATAAAGACATACCATACAATAAAAAATTCCAATAGCTGAAGAATGCTATGATTAATGCTTTGGGAACTTCGGGAAGAACAATTGAAAGACTCATTGTTGGAACACCTTGCCGTGAAGCAAGATGAAACACATTTGACTCAGAATGAAGTATGTAGCATGGACACTCTTAACTTGTACGAGTAGTTAGAAGGGCAAAATTTTGTGGTTTTCCATTGTAACAAAATGCTAAGAGGTGGTTTCCAGTTTGTTGCAGCTAGTGCATCCTGCAGCTCTGAGGTACGAAATTCTACAAGCTTTGCATAACACAAAGAATGAAGAACATGAACCATTGCTAAAATCAATGCAAGATCTTAACTTACTATCCTTCTCAGAAGCTAATGTTATTGGAGCAGCATAATGACTAAAACTGTCTTCTATAACGCCTTGTTCAAGCATGTCTTTTATGCACGCTTTCAATTCTACCTTGTGCTTCTCTGGTACTCTATATGGTCCATGTGCTGCAGGTGTACTATTTGATAAAACATGTAACAGTCTAAAGTAACTCGCCAATCCGATCTCTATTCCACCTAACAACTGTCCAGGTTGAGGATTATTGCTTTAATCTCCAAAAGTAAAAATTGAGGAAAAAGCAGAATGCAATAGTCCAAGACCTCTTAATCATCAAATATGAGCCTTTCTGTATCAACCTGGAAAGGCCCTACCCTGGACACTGTGTGGGAATTAACACTCATAAAACTTAGAGGGAGAGTTGGTCGCTGAAGAAAGATTGACCACTCTCTCAGATGGCAATCTCTTCTCAGCGACCTCTCCTGAATGCTGGACTTTTGACATTGCTGCAAAAGTCCACGACTGCAGTTGCACTGCAGCTCGTGAAGTAAGAAAGCTCTTCAGGTATCTGGTGCACCTAAATCGTCAGTTGAAAAGAAGAGTATCAGTAGTAAACTTACATTCATCTGGTACCTACCCAATATTTAAGAAATTACAAAAAAAATAGTAAGAAGTGGCTCAGATATTTAATCTTTAACATTTTTGAGAACCCCTGGGGAAATATTATTTGTCTCAGAAGCTTGATCATTCCTTAAGTATTTCGTTTTTTCTGAAGAAGCTCAAAATGAATGTGTCCATCTTGCCTTCATATTGTAGAAAGAAGACATTTCAAACCAAATAATCTTTTTTAACTGTTCAATCAAAGAGATCAAGTTAAGGTAGTACACACTCCCGCAGTTATCAGCAAAATCTGTAGTAAACAATATCCTCTAGTCATGACAGTAAAATTTATCTTTACCTATCTAATCTGTGATATATCCAGGTGAGCTGAATATGGATTTCAGATTTACCTCATAAGTCCATGTAATAGGATATTCGAACAAGGTATGATATTACAGAACAGTGTTGAACTTTTATTGACTCAACTTAAGCTAAAGAATAAGCAAACTGGACACAATATTTAATACATTATGAATACAATCTTCATTAAAACTTAAAGCAAAACAGAGCATGCATGCTTGCTTATGATGACCTATTAGTTCTTCCTAAAAACAAAATTAGGTCAAGCATAGATGAGACTATGAATCGGAATAACTAAATGAGAGGTTCCTACTTAAAACTTCGCATTTAACACGCGTGATTTAACTTCTATGTTGATTAGTTATTCTCGTTCTACATAAGTGGAGTAATGCTCTTCACGGGCAGTAACAGGATACACCTAACTTTAAGAATGACAAAGAACTAAGGTTACTCGAAACAAGATGAACTTAATAACATAACATAATGTTTAGGGACAACAATGGACCTGTTGTTCCACCTCGGCTGTCCTATCCTCTAAACTAAATTACTGTGAATTAAAAATCTTAAGGCCAGCCTTTATCATTCATATTGTGCTGGATGTATTATTCTATATTAATTGTCCCTTAGGGGCATAGCGGAATGTCTGCGGACTTTCAACGCTAGAAACCGGGTTTCGATACTCGTAGTGGGCAGAGCACAGACAGCCCATTGTGTAGCTTTGTGCTTAATTACAAAATTTGCCCCCAGTGGCACAGCAGTATGTCTGCGGACTTACAATGCTAGAATCCGGGTTTCGATACCCGTGGTGGGCAGAGCACAGATAGCCTATTGTGTTGCTTTGTGCTTAAAAACAAACAAACAAACTATATTAATTTTAATATTGATGTTTGTTTAAATTAATTTTCATTTAGAAATGTGAATAAATTATTCTGTTAAATCTTTATTGCGAAACTTCTGCCTATTCTCTAAAGTTGTAGAAGATTCTCGAGTGCAGGAATCAACAATATAGGTGTGTGTACGTAAACACTTATGTTAACGTCAGTATTGTTATGTAATCTGAATTTTTGAGAAACTCTCCACACGCCTATATATATAACCAACGCGACGCGCCAAAAAAATTGTATCTATTATTTGGTTGCTGTAATTGGTGTGCTATAAACTCTGTAAGCTACAATTGTGATTAACGCTTATTAATCGGGAAACATCAAATATTTGACCAGGAACGTTTATAAATTTCGAACACTGCAAACCGTTTAACTTCAGTGGATTCACACTGGACATTAGTACTTTTGTGAAAACATTACCGAAAGTCATCGGTGGAAACTCTACCTGTAATCGGAGGGTGATAAGTGAGAACTACAGGGCTAGTAAGCTTCATGTTAAGTGAATTATACCTACATCAACTCAAAATTAACTCGCTCATCATGAACCCTTGATATATATCAAGGAAGTTCCAGACCAGAAATAAGACTTTATATTGCTTGTAAGTTTGTAAAACTTTTGTACATAATTCATTGTTTGTAATAACTGTTATTGTGAATTGTATTATTGTTTGTGTATTAAAAATTTTAATAAAAAAACTGTGTGTATCAGTCGTGTTGGCAAATATCATAAATTGGATATATATCGGCAAATATTTAACTACTAAATCTAAATTACAATTTAACTCAGTTTTAGGCTATTAGAAATTGTCATACGTAACAATATAGTTATCAAGCTTTCTCTTAAACTCACTTAATTTTACTGCCTCAACAACATCCAAGGGCAACCCATTCCAGAGGCCAACCACCTTGTTAGAAAAATAAAACTGTATTAGCTGAAGATGACTCAACATTTGATACATCAACACTATCAGTTCTCTTTTACATGATTTTATTAACCACGTGATATGTGAAACCTACACATATTCAGGTAAAAGAATAATTTCTGAAAAAATATTAACGAGAATTACAGAAACGAGATTTACTTCAAACTACAGATTCTGAATTTCAGGATACACTTCTTTCTGTAGATTTCTGGGATCCATCCACAGGCGTTTTTATTGTGTACGTTATATCTGATGTTGTAGATATTTCTATATCGTTCATTTATAAAAGATATTGATAGAATCCGGGTTTCGATACCCGTGGTGGGCAGAGCACAGATATCCCATCGTG
>NW_013667248.1:126140-131004 GCF_000517525.1 Limulus polyphemus | reverse complement strand
TAAGATAGCAAGAAAGTTCCAGACTAGAAATAATACTTATTGCTTGTAAGTTTGTGAAGCTTTTGTTTATAAATCATTGCCTGTAATAACTGTTATTGTAAATTGTATTGTTGTATATAATACGCAAGACTAGCCCTACGTTCTTGTCAATGTTTGGACCTTGGTTAAATTTTCACTCTAGTTACGGCCATACTCGTAAGAACAGATTACCAGTAATTCTTCTACATTTAAATTAGTTCCATGTTGATACTGTCTCTAGTTTCATTGCTTCTAATCCATACTCTCAGGTTCTATTATGACTCCATGTTGTATACTTGTGCCAGTGAATGTTCGTGCTCTTTCAGTCTAGAAGAAAGGTGCGTCCACTCATTGAAGCCGCCAATCGTAACAGCGTTGTCACGTTTTTTAAAAAGAACACAACAAAACCAAAACACACTATCTGAATACTCAGGAGACACAAGCCATAATAATAAAACTTTGTCTCCAATTTTTAGGTGAATATAACAGTTTTCCTTCTTAAAGCGCCTGGAAACTTTATCATTATTTTGTGAAAATTCATTATTTGTTTAATATCCCTTTCGATAAGTTTGCATTTTTCTCGTCATTTAGCTTTTCTGGTCATAGCGTGAATCATCAGAGAGTACTTGAATTAGGCCTACCTCTATGAGCTTGCTTTGTACTCCAGCGTCCTCTGTATAATTTCTCTAGTTTCAGTTGACCTTTATCCAAGATCAAATTCCTCATAAGTCGAAACCGAAACCTTAGCCATTAATACATTTCAGTCAACATGGGTAGAGTATTTGTCATTTTTTGTCACTTGTGATGTAAAGAATATGATTAATTTGTGATATGCTCCAAATGTTTGACATTTTCTTGTGAAATCTGGCATTTTTTAGTAACGTTGAAATACCGAGATACAAACAAGAGAAGTAAGTGTACGATTGCTTTTGTTTGTTTATCCAAAACCAGAAGTTTATTCTCTGAAAATTGAACCAACGTGCACGTAAGTTGTCATAAGAAGTATGATACTTGTGTTGGGCGCAGCATAGTTTTGTACTTAATAACATATACAAAAGAAATAAGCATGTAATAGCTCACTCTATATTAATGTTTGCTCTTTTTAATAAATTCACAAACTCAACCACAATCACAGATTTCTAATCATCATAAGCCTAAACAACAGTATTAATTTATGGCTAATTTTCTAAGATACACTACTTTTAACCATTTAATACATGGTGAATATAAATTATGGCATATTATTGTCTATTTATCAGGCAAATTCTCCTCCACTGTTAAATCTTTAGTGGAAAGAACAATATTTAAATAGAACGTTATAATTTCACAACTGTTAGAAATACACTATAGTGTGTATTAAAAGGGAATAATAAGAAAAGAAACAACATGGACCGGTGATATATACTGATCAGCATAAATAATACACTTATGAGGGAGAGTATAAATAGAGGGAGATAGACCATTAAATCTTTGAAACAAATTGGCTTACGTTATAATGTGTTACGACAGCGGAGGTCACGTAACGCTAGTAACACGTAATGAGTATCTAGAAAGATCGAGGAACTTGTCGAACGTCCTAGCGGTTGCTAGAATGGTGCTCTTATAGTATATAAGCCGGTAAATAAAGTGATGGCAACAATTGAATAGCGGACAGTGGGATTGAAGATATAGACGAACAATTGAGTCAAGCGCGGTAGTAAGTAAAGTGCGTGAATCGTTCGTTGAGAATTATAGCGTGTGTTTAAGTTAAAAGGACCGTGGAAATTAAGTGTATTGGAAAGTTGAATTGAGAAAGAATAAACTAGTTTTATTTGAGAAAGGAATTGTATCGCTGAAGTTCTTCGGAAAGAATTTTTACGAGTAATTAACTAACGACCAGAGACGTAACAATGTATGATTATATGGTATATAAGCGCTAACAAAGAATAACATAAAGAAAATTAACATTATTCTTAGTATTATCACTTCCAAGCGAACTGGTGACGTTGGTATAAGAAAAATAATCTGTTTATAGTTTTATATTCTGGTAAATCTACGGAAAAACAGTTAAGCAAAACATGAACGAGCAGTGTATTGTTAACTCTATCGAATATGTTTGTGAACGTTATTGGATTGGATCAATTCAACTAATACTCTCTGCCACGCTAGCTAGATCTCGAATTCCAAAGTGAAACGCTACAAGACAGTAATTAAGGTTTTAATGAGCAATTTATCTTAGAATGAAAGAAAATTTTAAGAGGCTTGCATCAGTCAAACATAGGTTTTGTGTAGTTGTTAAAAAATCGTTTATATTTATAGGCAGTGGCCTTTGGGTTGTTTTATTCAACTTAACTTTTATACTTGTAACACTTAGCTGTTCTTCTTAAACTAATAATGAGAATCATTCATCAAAATAAGATATAAAAAGAGCAGTCAAAACATCTAACGGAGACAATGCTATAATGATTGCTAAAAGGGAATCATTAACAAAATTAGGACGAAATCGCCACAGAAAGTAACTATCTGCTGATCTTGTATAGACAGTTTGACATTATATAATGTCATTAATTACAATATGCTAATACGCTGTAAGTAAAAGTAACTTATCTGAAGCACAATATATATTTATTTTCAGAGCTTGCTGTATCAAACGTGCAGTTATGAAACAAATCCAATTTTTATCTATGAAACTGACTAACGCGATTCAAGGACCACAAATTGAAAGAACAAAACTGTGATGAGAAAAACAATCAACGAAAAACTTACCAAAAAGCGTCAAACATGTAAATATTAAATTCGTTCTGAGGACAATAAACCCCGTCATATTGGTTGTATGAAGACAGAAACTACTGAGTTCAATATGAGTTTTGCCGTAATGTATTTCGACGATTACGTAAGTGATCACACCTGCCAATTCCCACAAACAAGAGATGCAAGTGTATGATTACCTTTGTTTGTTTAACCAGGACCGGAAGTTTCTTCTCTGAAAATTGAATCAACGTGCATGTAAGTTTTGATAAGAAGTACCAACAGGCCGAAAACACGATTCTTGTTATCACCTCATCACTGTGTATTTAAACAAAAAAGCCATATGTAAATTCCTTAAAATAGTGTTTCCAAAATAACACGTGTTCGCTGATTCAATGATTGTAAAAATAGTTGTTTTCTTTATCGCATATTTTGTATTTTGATAATAACTTTTTTCTCGAAGTAGTTTAAAAAATTCTTACAATGCAGCTTTAATTCTATGAAGAATGTAATTCTATGAAACTGTTACAACACACGAGGTCTTGATGATAAAAATATATTTAATAGTGCTATTGACCCTAACATTGAAAGGCGCTCAATATTGTTAATCATGCAAACACGTTATTCCTTTCAATGAAATGGGGGCTACATCACTTAACTAGTAAGCTTCTACTATGTAAAAGTACACAACAATTAGATATCGTAACTTGCTGGATATTCATTGAGCGTTGTTACATATTGCAATTTCAAATAGCCTAAAGCTGTTTGTTTGTTTGAAGTTAAACACAAAGCTACACAATTGAATATCTGTGCTCTGCCCACCACTGGTATCGAAACCCGGTTTCTAGCGTTGTAAGTCCACAGGCATACCGCTGTGCCACTGGGGAGCAGCCTAAAGCTGAGTTAAATTGTAATTTAGATTTAGTAGTTAAATAAATACCGATATATCTCCAATTTATGATATTTGCCAATAAGATTGATACACACAGTTTTTTAATACAAATATATTTTAATACAGAAACAATAATACAATTTACAATACCAGTTATTACAAATGGTTGTAATAACTGAAGTGGCCTGCACACTTATCAAATTTGGAAGAAGATTCCAACCCCATCAAGTGATTTATGACATTAAATATATCCTGGAAATAGCTCTTTCAGAAGAGTAGTCGAACATACTCTAGGCCCGTTTCAATACTTTGATTTTAAGCATGCAGCATTGGTGGTAGGCTGCCCTTGCTGTTTGCAATAACAATGTACCACACACTGAAGCGAATGCTATGCACTCTAAACATATAATGCCAACTGTACCAAATGCTTATTTAACGAATACCGGTTGAATGAGCAATTGTTCGAACTTCAGACCACACGATAAGTCGTCAGACATCCGATTTACATAAAAATCAGCCAGAGGAGGTAGTTTCATTATTTTATATACAATGAGTCATTAATAAATTTCAATTGTTTTTAAGTGCAGTGCACAAGTCTAAACAATACAAGAATAAATTAACTATTTATTTTAAAAAGTTTCATACTTTGATGAGTACATACAAACTGGGGACAACTAATATCGGTAAATACACCAGCATTTATCGACCTGTAAAAGGCCTGGCATGGACTGATGGTTAGGACAATCAACTCGTAATCTGCGGATCACAGAACTGAATCCCGACACCGAATATGCTCGCCTTTTCAGTCATGGGACGTTATTATGTGATGATCAATCCTACCATCTATTAATAAGAAATGGCCCAAGAGTTGGTGGTGGTGATGTTAATTAGTTGCTTTGCATGAAATTCAACAAGGACGAACAAATATTTACCTGTGAACAAAGATTATTTGTTACCTTGCCCTTTCATATTGTTACGACAGCGGAAGTCACGTGACGCTGGTGATACATGATAAATTTCTCGAAAGATCAGGGAGGCCCGAGTGTATTCGAGACGCCCCCCCCCCCTTCGTTGGTATATAAGCCTGGCAAAGAAAGCCTTCGGGAATGAATGAAGAGAGTTCCGGGTAATTTACGATTCTATTTCGAACTAGTGTTTTGCTCTCGTAGAAAGCGAATTTATCGAGATTGTGAATCGCTCTGATTTACAGCGTGTATTATAAAAGTA
>NW_013667248.1:115382-125140 GCF_000517525.1 Limulus polyphemus | reverse complement strand
TTACACTTCCCTCTTTTATATACCAGCGTACCTTATTTCTAGTAAGAACTTGAACATTCGCCAAAGTACATGATAGTTCTAGAAACGTTACGTCACGGTGGTCATGTGACTCGCTGACGCAACACTATAATATTACAAGAAGACAGCAACGAATGGCATACTCATTAACCACATTTATACCTTTCTGTTGGAACTCAGTATTTATGAATACTGCACATGTGATACAATTCACTTTTGTTTTGTGAAGCTGATTAATATCGCTCCTATAGATCTTATTTGACTTATGTATACATTTATAGCCAAAGAGATAGAAATATATGCTCTCGTTTCTTCTTGTTGTGGTTTGTTATTGAGCAAAGTAACATTGGGCTATACGTTATGTCCACCGCGGGGAATTGAACCCACTGGGGGACAGAAATATGATAAAGCCTGTTCCAAAACAGATATTACTAATATATGACTAAAATTCGAATAAGCATGATTTTTACAGTAAAAAATTGTAGCACTGCACACTTCATTTTTCTTTCCATGTTATATTTACATTAGTTGTAGGTGAATATATTTTTATCTTTACTTGCATTTTCTTATTCTTGTCAAAATGGTTTAAAGTCATCATAATGCCAACGAACTGACTATTTTGCTTATCATGAATATGTATTTAAATTTCCTTTAATTGGGGGATTTTGATAAATAGTAGACTAGATAATTCTTATAACTTGAAATAAAATTAGGCCTAATTCAGGTTTTGGAATCGAAGAAAATCGGAAGGTGGCGTCATGCTTGAAAATTGAGGTTTTTACATTTTACAGGTTGTGATCGTATATAGATTAAATTCAGTTTAACTCGCACGTAATTAACGTATGCAACGTGTAATTCTAAGACAAGGTTAGTATAAATAAAAATAGTAATAACATTATTGTGATTATTGACAAGCTACAGTGAAAACACAACAACAACAAAACTGAATTTTGAAAAAAAGTGTAATAAATATTCTAGCCTAGGATTAGCAATACCGAATAGGATTGCGAATGCGAGAATTAATGTTAATAATGTAATGTCGTTAAACGTAAGTAGGTTAAATTTAATATAAGTTATAACAATATGAAATTTAACATTTAGAAGACAACAAAGGATCTGTTGTCGATCCATCTAGTCTGTCCCATCTATTAAGTTAATATTTAATTTATCAAAGTATACCTATACACTTCTAAAATCAGTAATTTTAAAGTAAATGTACTGCATCTGCCAAATCTGAAGGCAACTCATTCCAAAGACCAACTACCCTGTTACTGTTAGAAAAATAAAACTTACTTCCCAGAAGATGACTCCTGCCAAAATTTGTCTCCTAGTCCTACAATTGTACTAATACCATTCTCACAATTAAATATGGAAAAAATAATAATGCTTTGACACTATCAGTTCCCTTAATAATCTTAATCAGATCCACTCTTAAATTCTTTTTTTTTCAAGAGAAATCAATTTTAGAGATATTAACATGTCCTCAGTGATACCTTTCCATCAGAGATGTCATTTTGGTATACCTCTCTGAACCCTTTCCAACAATTTGATGTTCTTTCTAATGTTAGTAGCCAAAGACTGAACACAGTACTCCAAATGTGGCCTAAAAATGACTTGTACAGTGGAATTATAATCACAGTAGACTTGTATTCAGTATTTCTTTATACCCAACTTAAAATCCTATTTGCATTACAACTTGCAACTGCATGGGTAACTTAAGAGATTGATCAACCAGAACACCAAGATCCTTTTTTTACCATAACACCTATTGAAATTATAAACTATGGTAACCCAAGTGCATTACCTTGCATTTATTATAATTAGAAGTCATTTGTCATTTATTTGTTCAACTCGCTAATTAACCTGAATTTTTTTGTAAAGCAGCAACAGCATCCTCAAAGCCAGTATCATCCAAGACCATTAACTATTCCTTCATCTATCATTGGTGTAAATCAAAAAAAGCAAAGGTCCTAACATTGAGCCCTGAGGCACCTCATTTGTGACATTAGTCAATTTTAATTGAACAATGTATGTTAAACATTGTTTTCTTCCATCCAGCCATTTTTCTGTCCAATGAACAAACTTATCCCCATACCTCTGGAGTTAAATTTTTAACAAGTCTTATATGTGGTACCTTATAAAATGCATTCTGAAAATCTAGGTGTACCAAATCCAAACCCTTATCCTCACTTACATAAGCAGTAACCTATTTAAGACTGTCGTAAGATTACTAAGGCAAGATCTTCTTGTGAAACCAAATTTACTGTTCAACAAAATTTTTAACTTTGTATGAAGTAACTTTGTAAAGATTCTTTTATTTAACACTCTAGGTTTTCCCACTAAAATAAGACCAATTGGCCTACAATTTGCAGGAAAACTTAATCATTTCCTTTAAAAATAGAAGTAACATTTCCAAACTTTTCAGTTCTAAGGCACTTGTCCACTGTCTAATGACATACCATAAGTGAAGGAGAGAGATTTGCACATCTTATCTTTGACCTTTATTAAACCCTTGAAGAAAACCTTAAAAGTCTAATCCTGGTTCTTTATGTTTAATCTTTCAGTTTACCTACTCGCTTAATCCTGTTCCTACCAAGTGATGCATAAAGACTCTTTCTCTCTACTTGCCACTACGGAATTAATATCTACATGATTCAAGTCAATTCAAATAATGTTCAGAGTCAGGAATATTGCTAATATCTTCTCTAAAATAAAGGAGAATAAAACGTTTTAAGTTGAGCCTTCAAATTGTATTCACAAAAATCTTACCATCAGCATCCTTTTAGGGCTCAATCTCAATTTTAACATTTTCTTGCTTTTAATATACTTAATTCCAAACACTATCAGCCAACTGTTTCATATAGGCCTTTTTTGGTTTTTTATCTGTTGTTTTGTAGATTAACTTCATTTTTTTCCAAGAGTTCTGTAAGTTTTCTAACCTCTTTGTCAAAAACTTTAAATTATTGCATTTATTCTTGATTTTTTCTTTTGTGTCTTTTGGTAAATCAATTAGGTTTGACCTTTGTGTTTTCCTTTCCTGTTTTTAGAAACATGTATTATCATAAATTAAAGCAATTTGTTTTTTTAAAACTTGACACATCTGTTTCACATCACCTTTTATCTCATCATCATCATCATAATTCACTAATGATAAATCTTGTCTCATGGCAGGGTATTATCCATGGTTTGAAAATTGCTCATCCAACTTTGTTAAAGAAGTGAAGTGTGGAAAGCACAAACCTGAGATGCAATCTGGTATATTTCTGAAAAGGATGCAATAAAATTTTTAAAAATTTGATTTCATTTTAAGTTGGAAATTACTATTTAACTCAATCATCGTCAAAATACCATTTGATACTATGAATGCTGAAATACCTACATTCAAAGTATGGATTAAAATAGATGATTGTAAACAGTACATGAGGGAACAATCGAAAGAATCAAGTACTGTATTAAATGGTGAAACACAAAAAGTACCATTTGCTATGTTGTAGACAAATTTATTTTAGTTTTACAGAAATTAATGTTTTTACTCATCTTGTCATCTTCATATTCAGGTTTTTGTCCATTCAAAAAATGGATGAATAAGTTGGTGACTTTAAGCTTATCTCAAGGCCTCAGAATTGGCTTTCTGAAAGTGAGGAACTAAAATTTCATTTATTTTTATGTCAACTTGTAGCAAAGCAAACCTAATTTTGCAAGGACCACTCTTCCCCAAATATTCTCTTACTTCAACTCTTGGAGTTATATCCATAGTGGTTAACAATGAATCTAAAATGGCATCTACTCTAGTTGGCTTTCTGACTATTTAGTGTAGAAAATCATCCAGAGTCACTTCAGGAAATTTTGATTTGATTTTTACAATCCCAAACAATGTGTGTAAAAGTAAAATCTCTGATGGTTATTGCATCATTATTCTTATTAGAAATAACTCTGATCTCATTACACATTTTATGAGAGACATGAACTACCTCATCAGGTGGCTGATATTAATTGCCAATTTCAAAATGTCTGCCATTGAAATTCCTAATAGTAACCTATATTCAGTATATTCAGCCTCTTGAATACAAGATTTAGTCTTAAACCCTAATAGTTTGTAGTTCATCCCTTGCATAAACTTGATAAATAACCACCACAATTTCACTTTTAATATCTTTCCCTAGTAAATAACTGTCAGAATTTATAATATAATTCTCCACCATTTGTCAGAATAAAAAAGGCTTTTACTTTTACTTCTTAATAGTATAAATATATATGGTGTTGTTTTTGGTCTTGTACATTAGGTGTCTGTGAGTTGTTGGCGATAAATTCAACGATAAATAAACAGCATGCACTTTACTTGTTTCAAAATAATATATATATTCAGAACAAGTTAAACATATGTACAGCAAATTATTCACACTATAGAGATTACAGGCATATCATAAACACTATATATATATATAATTCTCTTCTTGTCAAAAGTCCACTGTCCAGTTACTTTAGAATTTCAGTTGACAAGCCAAACTATTTTCTCTATTAATATTGCAGTAGTATTCCCTGTGAGATTCACTTACAGTTGTGGCATGAGTTACCATAATTGTTTGGTTTTCCTTCTTCTGTTTCTTTTACCAAAGTGCACTCAGGCTGATTCAATTACTTTAGAACCATGCATTGATGGAATAAATTATTTTTCTTATCTTTCTTTCTACTGTTAGTCTTACTCTAACATTAAATGTTAGGCCTATGTCAATCGTTAGGCCTATCACTTTTATGGTAGTTAACTCTTCCCTTTGTAACTTTACTTTCTTCTGCTATTGTGTCTGCTGCTTCTCGCTCATCTCACGCTATTTATATCTTTTATCACCTAATTGTTTGTCCGCCTTCTATATTCTCAATGTCAATATATTGCATGTGATGTTCATCAATGTCAACCTCAATGAATTAATAACAAAACCTCCTACAGTCATCTGCTTTTAACTCTTATTATAACAAAACTAAACAATAATAAAATAATCACTCACAAAAATAAATAAATCAATAACATCTAAACTAAACAGTCTTTTATATCGTGACAGTAACTTATAACCTGTATTGAGATCACTTCTCCTCCACATAGTAAAATTATCAAACTAAAATGTTGCCACTGACAGGAGCATATACATATACATGTAGTGCCTATCCATCAATTGTTGAAGTAATTCTTAATTGCACATACCTTAACATCAGATAAGCCATTCTGTAAGTTTATACAAACTCTTAACATTTAACTGAAAAAAAATAATTCTGACAAAAACATATCTAGTTTTAGTCTTCTAAAGCTTAAGCCTGTTACTTATAATATCCAGGGTTTTATTTCTATTCTTTTCACTACCCTTTGGGAGACTTCTCAAACTCCTAATAAACATGAACACCAGAAACAAGCTTTCTCTAATTATTGAATGCACATATGGAGGTGTAGGAAGCAAATATTAGCAGGTTATTGTCGTATGTGTATCGAAAAATAAGAACGCATCACTTATGTATAGATATTTAGTAAAACTCAGTTGAACAATGTTGAAAAAGTATAAAATTATTGAGGGCACCAGAACTTACAAAAAAAAATTTTAGTAAACATACCAAAAAAAAAAATTAAAAAATTTATTACTGATACATATAGCTTAACCTTAGAATTTCTGAAGGGATTCTTTGGCTTCTTTAATATGTTTTGTTGGCAATTTACTTGTGTATGTACTAGTTGCTTATGGGTCCATGATTGTTAATTGCAGGGTTCTTAGTGACATATGAATTATACAGAAATTATATATGAAAAGTATGGAGTATTTTGTTCAGCCTTGGACTCCTTACCGTTGAATTTACCTCATCTCACGTGTATAGCTGTACTCATTCAGTGCTGCCCTCAATATCCCAATAAATTATTTTGCATTCCACAAGCCTTGACCTTCCACAATCAGCATGGTTCAACTTTACCTCACTTGTATATCATCATGTGACACATTCTCCTGACATGACTCCCTCTATTTGATTGTACCAATCTATCACTTCTTGTTAGGCAGTGGTTGAGTGCAGACATTTTTCTCGTGAGCTTTTCGCATGTCGATTTCTTTCTCTTTTTTTGTGAAGTAGTAATTTACGTGGTTTGTTTATTAGCTTCATGATTTAAAGTGAATTTCAAAGTTTTTGTTTTACAATTTCTGATACTATTACCCCTACTTCGAATGCCATTACCTTTTTCAGGTCTGGGAGTCTTGACGAAGGATTTTTCGGCTCTCAATTGTCAGGAGATTGATTGTTATTTCTGATACTATTACCCCTACTTCGAATGCCATTACCTTTTTTCAGGTCTGGGGGGGTCTCGGCGAAGAATTTTTTGGCTCTCAATTGTCAGGAGATTGATTGTTATCTGAGTTGTCCTTTTTCTCCAGATAATGTTTGGGTTCCTCCTGTATTTTCTGAACCTGTTCATGATGAGGAAGATTTTGGTAGTTTTGTTTTCCTTCTCCACTCTATGCCTTGCCTTCCCATCCCATGCATCTCCTACAAAATGTATTAGGCCTAACTCTCTTTTTGGATATGCTTTCTCAGGTGTGTTTTCACAGGATACTGTTTCTTTTTTAATATAACACCTGTTATTGGAGTCTGTTGTTTCCTTCCTTCCCCTGACATCTGGGCTCATGATATGAGCATTTTGTTTCTCGATTGAGGGATGGTGTTAGCTGATCAACTCTTTCTTGACTCTCAACAGCTTATGTCATTTTTGCTTATGTAGGGGGCTGTTTCTGATAATACTATCTTTTTCTCCCACATCCATTTTCCCACCTTCGTCTTACCTTAACAACTCTCCTGCAGTACTTGTCCAACATCATCTCCTTTCTGAGACTCTCCACCGATCTCTTGAGGGTTTTTTGAGGGATACATTTTTCCTCCTTACTCCTCATTGACGCTGTTGTTCTCTTTAGCCCTATCCCTTCACACGTGGTTTTGTTGCTCTTAGGATCTTATTGGGAAGGGCACTTGTCTTTTCTCAGGTTCATCTACCTTCTCATTATCTTTGTGACTTCCAGATGGCTTCTTTTTCATCTGTTTGTTTTGGAGATTTTCCCGAGACTGTGAATTCATGTGTGGACTCTGCTATTAGGCACCTTCTTTTTTTCCTGGAGTCACACCTCCATAATCCATTGGAGGAAACTATTTAGCCAGGCATATGGCCTCCAACTCATATGTTCATCTCCCACTACCTTCATTGGGTAGCTGTTTCTTCCTAATCAAGGTATCACCTTCTGACTGCTACCATCCTTCAAACTTCAGTGTGTCTATGACTGGGTAAGTTATCTTTTCTATATTTTTTTTCCTCAAGGGGCATGTAACACTTAGGATTCATATCCCGCTCAGTGACGAACATTGCCTTTCCAGATATCTCTCCTATATCTCAAATCTGCACTGTATGGCCATGATAAATACCCAGGCCTATAATGCACACTGTTGAGATGGAGTGATACACATGATTGCTGTTAGGTTTTTCTTTGCAATATATTTGCTTTATCAATATTCCCATTCTGGACTGGACTAACCCATGGACTTACATGGGTAAAGCAGAAGGGGATAGCTGCCCATCACTGCTGTCCCTTTGATTGAATAAATCAGGGGCAGTCTGCTTTCCAAAATAGGGTTTTCATGGTTACCTATTACACTGTCTCCAGTGTTGGCGTTCCTTCAGACTTTCCACCACAATTAATCTCCCTTGTTCTTCTAGTGGAGTGCAGGAGTCCTTGCCACTTTTTAGTTCTGAGCTGTTGGGGTGGTGGACAGTGGATGACCCCTCCTGAAGGTGTTCACTTCCATTCAGTAGAGAGAAGGGTGATGGTGTTCTGCTGGTGTAGATGGCATGCAATCCTCCCATCATGCACTCAACCTCTGTGCAGTGGTTCCAAGAGAGTGAGGTTACTTATATTTTCTAGACTTGATCCACTTTCACGAGATGGGACCTGGAGGGCTCAATTTTAAGGAAATTTCCAGGTTGTCCTGATGTTATCCAGCTTCCCAGATTGTTGAATTTATTGGCCTGTCTGTCTGTTCCTTATATACTTTGACAGTGTACATAGGAATGATCTTCTTTATAATTACCATGCAGTTAATACTTACCCTTCTTTCCATTTTCACTAACAACTTTTATCTAAAATCTTTTGCAGCTTCTTTTCTAAATCAACTATTAAAGCTTTCATCAACGTAATGTAAGTTGTTCAAATTCTGTCTGCCAGAGGTCAGCCCTGGTAAATCCTCAATCTCACTGTATGAGTTAAACAAACTAGGTGAAAACACACAATCCATATTTCCATCATCTTCAAGTTATTGAAAATGGTTACTAACTGCATCTGTATACCTTTCTTTAATCAGATATTTTTTCATTATGATTATATAATTGAGCTTCTTTGTTACTTTTGGCTTCTTAAATTTCTTCAACCTTATCTTAATGGTGCATACTACGGGGACGTGGTTTCTTCAGCTATAAGCTCCTGGAACCTTCTCTTTGTAGTGACATAATCAGTTTGGTTTCTAACTTTATCTCCAGGATTGTTCTATGTATACCTTCTTAGGTGGTGCTCAAGCCATGTGTTCATAATGACTTGATCATTTGCAGCACACCAATTATTCTATTTCTGTCCTCTTTCAAATTTGTCTCCAAGTCCATGCAGTCCAACAGTATTATCCACTCACTCACAACCAACTTTTGCATCACTGTGACTATTTCTTGAGATTGGTATTGGTTTTTCACTTTATCAAGGTCTTCATAGAAATTATCAATATCCTCTTTCTCATTTTCAGCAGTCGGAGCGTAGACTTGAATTACTAAAATGTTGAAAGGTTTAGCCTTTATTTTAACAAGCATAACTCTATCAGATATTGCCCAAAATCAGCCCAATTCTTCTTTTGTGCATCTGACTTCCTAAATAAATGATCTTCATATTTTCTGAAACAATAGTTCCAGCATCTTTCAACGTGTTTCACAAAGACCTAGAATATTAATCTTTAATCTATTCATCTCATGCTTAACATTAAACAGTTTTCCATTTTGATGTAGAGTCCTCACATTGCCACTTTGACTGCTCTCTTCTGGGTGTGAACAATAGCATGAGTCACCTGTCACACATGACTTACCTTACTGCTCCCCACTTGTATCAGGGACCCCCCTTTATGCCATTGTGGTTTTTCTTTTATTTGTGAATGACCATATATTATGCTTGGCAGTAGGTTGCCATTTCTTTCTGCAAGTTGCAGTGCTCAACTAACTTGAGCGGGTCTCCTCTATTATTGTCCCAGTGACTTCAAATGTAACCCTGATAATGGATGCTATGCCTTGCCTATGGGCAGCCCAGAAACTACTTGTCTCACTGATACACTGAAAGTTGATTGTTCTACTGCTAGATGCAGTATAATGTTATACCTAGGAATATTGTACTAAAACTACTGAATTTTTGTTTATGAAAACAAACATATTATTTCATGATATTTTCAAACAAGAAATTGTTATATAACATTTATAAACTTTATTATCGAAAATAAAATATTTAAAAGAGCATATCTAGTTTCAGTTGTAGGTCTACTTCATGTGTCAGTTAGTTGAAATTATCTTTCTCATGAACATTCTAATTTCCAAATATGAAAAAATTGATTCTGTAACAATTCTATGTTGTAAGAGCGGCAGGTGTCCTAATCAATACTAACTGTGCTGAAAACAAATCGCAAACATATTAATTATAGTA
>NW_013667248.1:107465-115245 GCF_000517525.1 Limulus polyphemus | reverse complement strand
ATCTAAACATATTGTTAGAGTGTCTGAAAAAAGTCAAAACATGACATTTTACCATGGCAACATTTAATTGATGTTTATGTTTAGAAATAATTGGTTATTGGCTGAGGCCGTAAGCAGGTTGCTGTGGATTCCAACTGTGTTAACTCCAGAAAATCTGAGAAAAAAGCATTTTCAGTTATTAAGATCAAATAAACAAAAACATTGACTTCTAATATTTTTGTTTGACACACACTATGGTAGCAGAAGGAAATTTTGCAGTTTTTGTTATTAATTACTGAAGAAGTGGAAGGGGTTTTGACCCCTTCCCCCAAACTTGTTATTACATATACATATTAAATGATACAGTTGTTAATTTCTGAAAAACAGATGGGATGGAGGTTTGGCCACCTTGACCCCTTTCTTTGGATCCATTCTTGTTTACACAGCATTAGACAATGTGATTCCTGAAAAAAATGGAGGTGGGAGTCTTAAACACTTAAACTCCTCTACATCCATGCCTGCTTATACAACATTAAATATACTTATTATTTATGGAAAAGGGATGGGGTTGGCCCCCTCCCCTAAATCCACACCTTCTTATATAATACTAAGTAATATTATTAACTGAAAAAGGTGGAAGGATGTCCAGATCCAACATCTTGTAGATCTGCACCTGCTTATACAACATTAAAGTATACAGTTAATCAGTTATAAATTACAAACATAATACAATATATAAAGAAAGTTAATTTACACTTATTTAACACCGAAGTAGCCATAAAATTAGCAGTGGGTGCTGCCAGCTAGTTGCCTTCCCTTTAACCGGCAGTTCAAACTTAGTCATAGTTACAGATAGCCTTGGTAGCTTTACAGTAGCAAATACAGGATGAGCAGGTTCACTTACAATGGGAATCAAACCAAAGACCTTCAGATAATGAGGGACCTTCCTAATCATAATATAGCTTTGTACTTAACAACATACAAACATAATGCTATTTTTTTAGTTATTGAGCAGTTGGAATAATTAAAAATGGTAAGTGACCAGAAATCCTAATTCCGATAGTTCAGTTAACTGTTATTTTGATTAATCAATTATTGGAATAACTGACACCGGTAATAATAACTAATTAGCTGATTATTTTTGTGACAATCAGCCATAATTTTAATTAATCAATTAAGTTAAGAGACACTAATTGATGTAATTGCTGCTCAAAGGTAATTGATTATATTGATAAAATTGTCCAGCTCTAGTACCCATTATTGTTTTATATCTCTTTCAGTGACACGTACATCAAATCAATAAAACAACTTTGTTTCATACCATATTATTAAGTGGTCAATCGTAAGACTACAACAGAGCTCAAATTTTTCATACAAATAAATGTATGCAGTTATTTAATGCTAGTGTAATACATTAAATGTGCATTTATTGAGTTATTTATCTTCTTGATTATAGTGATTTCAAACCATTTTTAATTAGTTGAATATATCAAATACATGCTGAAACAGTCAAGCACAGAATTTAATTTACATAAAAATGCTAAACCTTCAACATTAATGCCTAATGTTGATATACTTTATAATTCTAGTTTAGAATTTGTTTTCTTAAGAAAATATACTGTGTTTGTAAATGCTAATTTTAGAAGCTGTAATTAAATAAGCTTGTATATATTAAAATAAGCTCTAAACTTCAAAACTTTTTTCCAGTGTACTGATGAAGTTTTCTTTTTATTTAAAATAAATTTTAATACAGTAGCATTCAAATGATATTTCCCTTTAAATGTTGAATAAAATAATGTTATAATAAAAAAAATGAGAGATAAGTAAAGAAAAAAAGTTACTTAATGTATATATGCAGCTTTCGAAGTATGTAATAAAATTAATAGAACTTCATTAACCATGTTTACATAATAACATCTTACACAGTAAACTTAATTTTTGACAACCATCACTCCTTGTATTTGTAATATGGAAAACTATTTTTTTTTATGAATTTATTGAGACATACACAATAGTTTCTTGAAATGTAGAAATTTGATATATGTTTTTGTTTTCCACAGATTTTCCAAAATGTCAACAGAAGCTCAGCAAGCTTGCCAAAAAATTGAAAATGATTTAAAAACACTGCTTTTGACTACAGATTCTCAGAAGAAAGCATCAAGTATAAAAACAGATATAAATGCAACTAGTTTAAAAGAAAAACAAATTGAAATTGGAAAGAACTCTGTGATGTTATCAGGTACAGCCTGTCAGCATAATCAAGAGGAAATTAATTATCTTGATAGAAGGGAAACACAGGGTAGGAAAAGACATAGACCAAGAAGGGGTAAAAATAAAAATAACCAGTACAAGCCCATATCTAAAGATGAGGGAGAAAGTACTGGTAGTGCATATAGTATTCAAGCACAACAGTCTGTTGATCTTCCCGTATCGACTAAACAAAAACTTTCGTCACAGTTGATATTAAAAAATAAAACCAGTGATAGTTTAAAGGTTGTAGATAGAAATGACCAGAAAAACCCTTCAGTTAGAGGATCAAGCGTGGGTTCTTCAGGTGGTTCAACTGAGATATTCCATAGCCCTCAGCCAAATTTGTCTGAAAAACATTCGCAGTTTAGTGGAGAAATATTTACCGATGGTCTGGATTTGAACTTTCAAACAAGAAATGACAAACGAAGCAGGAAAAAATGGGAAAGAAAGACAAAACAAACATCTGGTTTTGTTCCTGAGAATTACTTCTTTCAGCAGGTTCTGGCTGAAAGTCACGCTTCGAAGCACAAAAATGTATTAGAACTCGATGAAAGTGAAGTCGGCTTTGTCAATGATGATCAGATAGTTTCTCAAGATAATGAAGATTACAACAATTCATTTGCAAAAGCCATGCAGTGTAATGAAATGGATGGCAGGAAGGAAAAATGTGAGAAGAATAAGATTAAGAAAAAGAAACAACAGGAGAAAAAAACATAAAAATAAAAATGTTGCAAATAGCAGTGAGAATGGGCACAAGGAAATCCAAAGCAAAAGCAAGTCTGAAACATCTAAATCAACAGAAGATATAAAAAATTCAAGTAAACCTGATTCAAAACAAACATTCAAATCAGGAGATTCCAAAAAACCATCAGATGGTGAGGATAGCATATTAGCAAAACTACATGTATATGTGATCAAACATTGCAAACTTTTTCACAATGTTATAATAAAAAAATGAGAGATAAGTAAAGAAAAAAAGTTATTTAATGTAATAAAATTAATAGAACTTCATTAACCATGTTTACATAATAACATCTTACACAGGATTTAATGTTTAGAGATCATTTATTACTTCTTAATATGTCCACATACAATATAACACTTAGATCTAGTTCAATACTTTTTAACTTGTACCACATAGAAGATTATGTTTAATTGTAGTTCATCACTCTCTCACATGTAACACATAAGTTAGTTACTCCTTAACATGTAACACATAGATGTGAATGTTTTGTTCTGGTTGATTACTCCTTAACATGTCCACATAGAAGGTAATGCTTAAATCTAGTTCATTTCTTCTTTACAGGTACATATGGAAAATATTGCTTAGTCTTACTTAATTAGTCCTTGCCATGTAACACATAGATGTTAATGTTTTGTTCTGGTTGATTACTCCTTAACATGTCCACATAGAAGGTAATGCTTAAATCTAGTTCATTTCTTCTTTACAGGTACATATGGAAAATATTGCTTAGTCTTACTTAATTATTCCTTGCCATGTATACATAGATGTTAATGTTTTGTTCTGGTTGATTACTCCTTAACATGTAACACATAGATGTTAATGTTTTGTTCTGGTTGATTACTCCTTAACATGTCCACATAGAAGGTAATGCTTAAATCTAGTTCATTTCTTCTTCACAGGTACATATGGAAAATATTGCTTAGTCTTACTTAATTATTCCTTGCCATGTATACATAGATGTGAATGTTTTGTTCTGGTTGATTACTCCTTAACATGTCCACATAGAAAGTAATGCTTAAATCTAGTTCATTTCTTCTTCACAGGCACATATGGAAAATATTGCTTAGTCTTACTTAAGTAGTCCTTGCCATGTAACACATAGATGTTAATGTTTTGTTCTGGTTGATTACTCCTTAACATGTCCACATAGAAGGTAATGCTTAAATCTAGTTCATTTCTTCTTCACAGGCACATATGGAAAATATTGCTTAGTCTTACTTAATTATTCCTTGCCATGTATACGTAGATGTTAATGTTTAGTACTAATACTTATTTCTTAACATGTCCACATAGATGATAATCTTTAAACATGGTTAATTACTCTTTTTCATGTACTACTTAGAATATGATGTTTAGTTATGGTTCATTGATCTTTTCTCTGCACACAACTGTTAATATTTAGACATGTTACTTACTCTTTTAACATACACACTTAAATGGTAATGTTTAGGTCTAGTTACTTACTCCTTATGTCACATAGAAGGTAATAATTCAAGAACCAGGGATCATTTATTTGCTTGAAATGACCAAGTGTGTGGTTGGTATTTTTTACTAGACATGTTATTAGGCTACTCAAAACACTTAGTCTTAAGGTTCCACAGTGGTGGACTAGAGCACTGTGGCCAGTGAACTGAGGGTAAACAAAATATGATTTAATCCTCATATGTGTTATTTTTCAGCATGTGTATGGCCATATATGGTTTCAAATAAAAGGTTCTGATGATATATATCTTTTATGATAAAAACAGTAATATTATATTTTTATTTTTGGTTAGTGCAGTCTGCAAAGTTGGATTCCAAAGTGTTTTTTTTCTAACATGTACAAACAATGTATGTGCAGTGAGATAGATTCTACAAACAACTTACAAGTTTCCAATTTGTACTTGCCTATTGTTTGGAAAGTGTTGGGAAAAAAGAACATTTATGTACATCTTTCAAATGTGTGATCCTTGATGCAGGCTTGGTGTCGTATATAAAAACGTTAAAAAAGTAGCATTCTGATTAAAAACAGTAGTCATCTTTATAAAAGTTGAAATAATCACTCTATATTTGAAATTTTATAAATGAAATTTTGTTTATCAATTCCATTACAATGATACAAAAAAGTTTGAGTATTGGACAAAGTCATGGCATTTTGATTAATGAGAGTGCATTTACTTTAATTACATGGCCATTCATAATGACAACATTTGTTGATTGTACGTGACTGATGAGTGTTTTGTAAATTTGGGAAGGTCCATTCATGGTTTGTCATTAGTTCTGCTTGGTTGAGAAATGGTCAGCTCAATTTATATGAAATCAAAACTTTTAATGGTTCTTTTGATTTTAAGGGGCCACACGACTACCTAGCAGACACTTTTTATGGGCACATCAGCACATTTAAGGGCCATTGAATCCTGGGCCCTCAATACTTTCTAGCCTTGCACTGTTTGCATATCTTGGCTGTCTTGCCACTAGTAGGATTTAGATTTGTGCTCATAGCCATTCTTCAATCCATCTTCTGTCTGTCAGTTGGTGAATGTATATATTTCTTGCCTCACAATCACTAGAGGATCCCACTAGACACTTATGTTACTTCGCAGGGTATAATTATCCAGAACTTGCATTGAGCTAGGGTAATGGAAAGTACACATACTGTCTGCTCTGGCTCTACATGTGCCCATTGTGAGATGGGGTGTTCTGCAAGGCCACTTGAGGTTTGTGTATCTGCCTACTTCTCTCACCTCTAATCACCAAATTTCAGAGTTTTTCAGTCATTCATTGCACTGTCTCCAGTAAAAGACCTTTCCAGACAGAGAGACCATTGGGAATCTGGGCAGATTCTCTGGGTCTCACTTATGCAAATTTCACCCCCTCATCAATTTGAGCATGGGAGACCCTTGCCACGTACCAGCTCCCAGCCACTGGGGTGGTGAACCATCCAGAGTTCTTACTCATTAGAACCAAACCACTGGGGATAGAACAAAGTGGTCCCTATATGGTGAAAAGTGGGGCTGAAGTGTTTCTGGAATGTTGTCTGGTTAACACCACATACATATATATTTATTAGATACATCACAATTTCCAAGTAGATTGTGGATGCTTGTAACTGTATCACTCATTTACTCTCACAGTTCCTACTCCTGCAGCTGGCATGAGCCCACTGAGTCTGATGATTGAGTAGATGAACCAATCCCTATACAACTGTGATGTATCACTCACACACCCTACTCCCACAGCCTGCAAGGGGTCCATAGCGACTAATTGTTGAATATAGATTACATAAATATCCATAATGACATACTGAAATACAGTGCCCTTCTCCTGCAACTGGCATTGGACTGTGGTGACTGACAGTTGAAGAGGTAAGCATGGACATTTGTCACAAGTGCCCTTCTTCCACAGCTCGTTTTGACCCATCAAGTCTGATGGTAGAGGAGGTGAGCACACAAGGTAAGGGCTGATTCAACCCAAACCTCACTACACGTTTTGGCCATCTGATGGCTTGTGTTTTGAGTACTCAGATGGTTGTTTACCAGTTCTGCCCATCCTTGCAACAAATTTTTGGTTTTTCAGCCTCTTCTCCTCTTATGGGCCTGGCATGGCCAGGTTATTAGGATGCTTTACTCGCAATATGAGGGTCGTGGATTCAGATCCCCATCCCACTCATGCTTGCCTTTTCAGTTGTGGAGGTGTTATAATGTGACCCTCAATCCCACTATTTGTTGCTGAACGAGTAGCCCAAGAGTTGGTGGTGCGTGATGATGACTAGCTGCCTTCCCTCTAGTCTTTCACTGCTAAATTAGGGATGGCAAGTGAAGATAGCCATCATGTAACTTTGCTCAAGTTTCAAAACAAACAAACAACAATCTAGTCTTGTATATCAGTGAAGATATATCTATGGAGCCCATGCCATTGGGTGCCACACCCCATGGACTTCAAACATCTTCTCAAGGTAGTCATTGCAGCAGTTCCTCCAGCAAAGAATTCTAGCTCTCTGTATATGGAGGTGAGTATTAATTGAGGTGTGTTACATTCCTATTGATGGAGGGTTTTGCTGTATGATATGTCATCATTCAGTATCACAAATTAAGTTTTCACAAGGCTAGAAGCATGCAAATCTCTCAGGCAGAATGTGTAAACTCAAAACGAAATAACTATCTGTGTACAGAGATGAATATCTGTTAGAAATACATTTTTAGGGAAAGAAAATGTTAACCCTAGTGTTAAATCTAATTCATGTCAACTGTTTAAGTACATGCAGTAATTTCTACAGAAAAATGACACTAACTAAACTGTGTATACACAAATCATTATATTTCAATTTGTTTTTTAATTTTTCAGCTACTTCTGTTTTGCTATATTGTAATGCAAATATTGAATAATTCCTTAACTTTTAGTATGGGTTTGGTCTCTGGGACCGACCTCATAACCATTTTGTGCCTGTTATAGTTTTCGTGCTATAACTTTTAAATTAGTAAGCATATGTTAATGAAATTTGGCAGATTATCAGTAAACATCACAATGCTTTCGTATGCAAAATATCAGATTTTTTAATTAAGGTTTATAAAGCAATGTTTTTCTCATTATTATTTTTTTCATTTTGCATGTTGCCTATCCAGCATGCAATGTAATTTTCATTTTGAGATTAAAAATAATTTTATACATCAGAATATTTTCAAATTTCACAGGTGAAATCTTTTTAATGTCCAGATAGTTATCAAACTTTTCTTAAGAAACAACTTTATATTTTATCTGTTATTTTCAGTAACGAATCTGTGTATAGGTTCAGTAGATTTGACCGATCTCGTAACCACCACACAAAAT
>NW_013667248.1:106212-107455 GCF_000517525.1 Limulus polyphemus | reverse complement strand
ATTAGGAAATAAATTTAAGTTATGCCTCTTTCATTCCAGAATAACACAAATTTTAACATGAAAACATAAATGTTTAGACTAAATAGCTTAAATCTCATAACATTATACATTTATTATATTGTCATTTCACCCATGCCTGGCTAACAATACAGAAGTTACAATGATATGCGGTACATGTACACTCATGTTACCCTATCCAATAATATAAAACTGACTTTTAGTATTTACAAAGTGATCTGTCTTGGCTGTGTTTGAATACACTAGTATTTTGTAAAATACAGTCACATTTCAAGCATTATATATGTATATAGATTATTGCTATTTAGAAATAAGTTCTTAAACTTATTTTTTTAAAACATAGAACAGTAAATGAAGGAGTAAAGTAAACAATTGTCTCTTCTAGTTATGACCTTTGTACTCGGTTGCTGTTTGACGTAGGTTGCTAAGCCTTGTAGAATTTCGCACATTAAAGATATAAAATGAAATATTTTTTAGGTTTTATATATACAGTTGAATAACCAAAAAATCATAAATTACTATATCATTACCATAGAAATCCACTATAATTTATCAAGCTCAGTAACTAAGCTGTATTTTAGTCTAAAAAATGTGAAATTTTGAGCAGACTAAAGACACAACCTACCTCCTTGAAATCTAGGTTCAAAAGAAAGAAATGGTGTCCTAAGAATTTAAAATAGCTAAGAAAGCCACTAGGGGGACAATTTGAGCTTTTGATTGGTTATTATTGTCATATATAGAAGTAAGTGTATATATAAGGGAGTGTTTCCAAAAATGGAAAGAGGTGGGCAGGGTGCCACTGTGTTTGATTTATTACATGAGCAATATCTCAAAATATTCTTATTTTATATTCTAGCTTGTCAATATCGGTAATGAGTTTGTAATTCGTGTGAAACTATAGACTTAGTATTTTGACTTCACAAACATTTGATTTGAACCAGTGCTGCATTCAACATACCACGTGACATACAAAAATCGATGTTTAATTGTATTTTTTTAATATTAACTTTTAAATTAAGAAATTGAGTAATGTATAATACTAAAATTTGAATTATAATCTACAGTTTGATACCAAACTTGTTGACATAAAGTCATGAAATAGTAGTTCAATAAAATTTTGAATACGAGTCAACAAACACGGTGGCACCCTGACCACCTCTTTCCATTTTTGGAAACACTCCCTTATATATACACTTACTTCTATATATGACATGAATAACCAATC
>NW_013667248.1:103666-106130 GCF_000517525.1 Limulus polyphemus | reverse complement strand
GAGTCAACAAACACGGTGGCATGACCTTTGACCCATCTGGAAAGGATTAAGGGATTAAATGTTTTAAATAAAGACAGCATATCAGCATGAATTATAAATACATGCACATGTAGTACGTTGGTTGTTGATACCAGTAAAAATACGTTATATTTCTAAATAATTCATATATATACAGTACTTCTTGTATATAATTGTGTGTTATAATTGATGCATTTGTCACTGCATGAATCTCATACTCCTGCTGTATATTGTTCATACTTCCCTTTGAGTCTTCTTTCCTATTTCTTTTGTGTGTGTGTGTGTGTGATTTCAGGTTCATAAGCTATTTTTATTGGCTGGCTTAAAGTTGATTCCCTTGTCAGTATTTTGTAAAGGAACCTGTTTCTTTACTTTATTGATGTATTTGTTGTCATGCCCACATTTAGTTTTTTTTCTGTTGACAAAGACAGTACACGGTCAGTCTGGGTTACTTTCAGTTCTAATTCAAAACTGCTCAGCTTTCTTCTTGTGATACCTGGTTTTCTATAGCCAAGGGAACGTGCTTGGAGAAATCAGCAAGGAAATAATTGTTGTATCGGGAAGTTTGTTTGTTTTTTCTCAAGGGTCAAACCCTTTGTTGTATATTGTAGATTCCTCTGTGGAATTTTTTCCCTTGGCATTACGTTGCCATTGATTTTTGGACATTTTTATAATTTTTGTTTACCTTTTATACTTTTTGTAGTTTGATTTTGTAATGACAAGCATACTATGTCATTTGTTTTGGTGCAATTTAACGATTCTGATGAAGATCATTTGTCATCAAATTTCGGGAGATTGATCTTATTTTACTTTTACATTTACAAACTTTTTCTGCAGGGTTCTTATCATTACATTTCTGACTCGTAGATCTGGTCCAGCTTTGTAATATTTATCTTTTTGCTATTTGGTATTGACCTAAACTTATTTGGATGAAAATAACAAAATTAAATAATAGGTTGAACAATCGCAAAGTTATTTATATTTCTTATATATATTTTTTAAATGTTTATATTAATAAAAAAAATATAAATAACTTTGTGATTGTTCAGCCTATTATTAAATTTTATTATTTGGATCTTAAACCATACATACATACTTGTATGTATGGTATAATTCTTTGGATTGTGTGGAAGTTTTGTCTTGTGTCCCAAATGTTTCAGCATCATAGTCATTTGATTCCACTATCTCACACAAATTCTTTAATGTATATATTTTTTGTACTTAAAATCTATCATAGTTTGACCACCAACACATACACTGCAGTAAGTTAGGCATAGTAAAGTATAGCATAAGAAATAAATTAATTGTTGTTAGTCTTTGTAAGAAATTGCAATTAAGTAGTATGTTGGTGTAATGGACTGCTGATTCAGTGTGTCAAACACCTTGAAATTATTTTTCCTACATATTTCTAACTTAGTTCTAAGATATATGCACATTTTAAAAACAGCATTTTCAACTCAAGTGTGAATCATTCTAGTTTAACATATACGTCTAAGTATATACCCAAGGTTAACAAGTTAGTTCTTAACATTATGCTTGTGTTTAAAGAGGCTAGTGGAATCCATGCCAACTCATGGTTTACAGTATCATCTCTTTCATTGCTTGAAGACTAGTTTAAACCCTATGTAGTCAAAGAGCTCTTTAAGAACAATCCATATTAACTAATTCATATCAGACAAATTAATGATAATTCTCTCTCTTTGTAAATTCAAACATAAATTTTGAAATAAATATAGCACATTGATAATAATCATAAAACAAATCATGTGCTTGTAATACATTGGTTAAGAATACCAAATAAAGTACACATTGTTTTTATTAATATAATTGTTTTGAGCATCCAAACTACAGTACATTAAATTATTCTATAGTTAACATTCATTGCTAGATGTAAATGGTTCAGAAAAGATTAAATAAATACATTGGCATTATAGTTTTATCTGCAAATAAGCAGTCGAGATTTTGAAAGAAGTGTGTGTGTAAAAACATGTAATTTTGTTAATTACATATAGAACATTGTATATTGTGATTTTAAAAAATAGTTTATGAAATTGAGTGAAAAAAAATATGCTTGGTGTTTGTTAAATATTTTGTATTTAGGAACTTGTATGTGATGGTACCAATAAATTACATGGATGTGTGTATCATACCAATAAATTACATGGATGTGTGTATCGTACCAATAAATTACATGGATGTGGGTATCGTACCAATAAATTACACGGATGTGTGTATCGTACCAATAAATTACATGGATGTGGGTATTGTACCAATAAATTACATGGATGTGTGTATGGTACCAATAAATTACATGGATGTGTGTATCATACCAATAAATTACAAGGATGTGTGTATCGTACCAATAAATTACACGGATGTGTGTATCGTACCAATAAATTACACGGATGTGGGTATCGTACCAATAAATTACACGGATGTGGGTATC
>NW_013667248.1:99786-102905 GCF_000517525.1 Limulus polyphemus | reverse complement strand
GGTTTCCTTGGACCATGTTCTCTCTCTCGCTACAATGTTATTCAAAACAAACTAGAAATTAAATGTATCGTACCAATAAATTACACGGATGTGTGTATTGTACCAATAAATTACATGGATGTGTGTATCGTACCAATAAATTACACGGAACTTATTCAAGTTGTGAGAGATTATGTCTAAGTTAATACAATTTTTTTTATAGCAATCTCTAAGCAATTCCAGGAGAAATCATGGTGTAAAAAGCTTAATAAAGGTATAGTGATTGAAGATAGTTGGTACTCAGATGAAATAATTGAGAAGTTGGAAGAAGAATTCATCTTTCCTTTAAAAAAAGTAAGTTTGTGGAAGTATTTTTAAATTACAGTTTTCTTTGTAAATATTAATGTTTATATACAAGCTATAAATTTATTAACTTTTTGAAAAATTATATCATGGTTACATTATTAGGCTCTAATCGTAGCATGTACCCACCAACAGGGATTTGATATTTTTTATAAAGTAACCATTGGGTGTTACCATTCTCATCCATCTTTCAACACGATTATTTTTAAAACATAAATGCATTATTATTGTACTTCTCTTCTTCCTGTGTTGATTATGGTGTTAGTGATTCATCCTACCTTGGGGGTGGGTAATGGATCATGGGGAGATTGTGAAGAAAGCATGGGTTTACTGGTGAATACTACCATAGAGGAGTAATGTATAGAATATAAGTGAACTGGGAATAAATTTCAAAACACCTTATTCTCGTATATACACAGAAATTATGATATTACTTTCTAATCCCAGTGATGGCTGTTTGACTGCATATTGTTTTCCTTTCTACAATTTCAACCATAATTGTTTTTATTTACAGATATGTTGTAGTTGCACTTGTTTTTATTTTACAGAAGAAAAGTTGTGGAACATTCTATATTTTGATACAGTCCAACTGGAAGTCAGCCTTGGTATTTTATAATCGAAACAAAAACTAATTTATCAATTTATAGCATACACGTGACCTCCCCCACCCATAAGTGTGCAGTAACCTTGAAGGCCTATAATGATGAAATTCAGAGTTCGATCCTTGTGGTGATTGCAGTGCAGATAGCCTAATTATGAGATGTATTAAAATATCATGTGCTTGTTTGTGCATGCATGAATGTATACTGTACAGGTTACAATATTAATAAACTACTCAACATAAAACTGTTTTATCTGTAAGTTAGGCAGCATAGACACTGTTTTGTTGAAGTTTGTAGTGGAATAGTTCTGCCTTACTTCTTCAGTGGAATGAAATTTTGGAAACAAGGCAGAAACAGTTCAGTACAAACTTCAATCATACAAATAAAAATATTTAATATAAGGGCCCGACATGGCCAGATGGTTAGAGTGCTCAACTCGCAATCTGAGGGTTGCGGGTTTTAATCCCTGTCACACCAAACATGCTCGCCCTTTCAGCCGTGGGGGTGTTATATTGTTGGTAAAAGAGCAGCCCAAGAGTTGGCGTTGGGTGGTGGTGACTAGCTGCCTTCCCTCTAGTTTTACACAGCTAAATTAGGGATGGCTAGCACAGATAGCCCTTGTGTAGCTTTGCGCAAAATTCAAAAACAAAACAAACAATTTAATATACGTATATAAGATAGAGAAATTTTAGCAACTAAACCTAACAATCACATTCATCTTTATGTTTTAATAACCTAAAGACTTGTTTAATGATATTGCAATTTTCTTAAGAAGTTGAAAACTTCATAAAAATTTAATGTAACAAAAAGATTAACAGAATTTTTCTCTGCCATATGTAAGGTTTCATGAACTAGCATCACAATTTTCTTTTGCTTGAGTGATTTTGAATCTTGATCGCTCACAAAAATGATAAACCTAACATGCACTATTATTTTATTACATGTGTATTATTCTGTTGTATTTAAATTTAACAGAATACAGACTACTGATGTTCAGCTAACTTGATGGCTTTTATTTAACAGTTTAATGTTACAAGTGTTTTACAAACCACTTGCAGTAATCACACAAATAGGAAGAATATTTTAAGTTGCTTGTCCTATGCTATGATGACAGCTAAGTAATTTTTGGAAATTTCCTTTTTATAAATCTGCATGTAACCTGTAAATGTTTCTCAGTTATTCATTATTCTGAACCTTCTCATTATTAGTTTTGAGCTTGACAGTAGTAAATCCCCCCCCCCTCCCATAAATATTATATAATTATAATTTTATTTCATTTTCAGAGTTAATGACAGTAATAATTCTCAGGTTAATTTTTTTTTATCGTAAGATGTTATTTTGACCAAAGTAAACACGGTAAAACCTCATACATGTATATGTAAAAATTAAATTATGTATGCCAGTTTTGTATGTTTTCTAATATCTCAGTTGAAAAATTATGTTAAATAACTTAATTTATGATATACCTTATCTTCGTAGCGAGTTTCTCGTTTTCCCCGAGCCCATTTTTATTGCCAGCTTTGTGACTACCACTTGGACAGACCTGAATACATGAAGGAACACATGCATCGAAACAGTCACCGTAGCCGTAAAGAGGTAAGAAAAAAACAAATAAAAATTTGTTTTAGAAAGAAATACCAACCAACTAAGCTAGTACAACAGCACACTGCTTGATAACTTTATACAGTGAAATGAACTTTCTAATATATAATACTTTATATCGTACATTAGTATATGTTGTTCTGGTTGAAAATAACAATTCCAATGTTTAGAAAGTTTTCGTAAACATCCAATACCAAAGTATAGGTGAAACAAAAATATTAAGTAATAGAAATTTCCATAGTTTAGGGTAATATCACAATGCATCACGAGTTACTGCTACCAAAAGGCAGTTCAAGTCTTCTGGCCACTGCTCTCTTTTGACTTCACAGTCTCCCGAGAAGTAAGTGTTACTAGGTTAATCGGCCAAAATTGGAACAGGAGTATATTATTCACCATTGACAAAATCACATGCTCCACATCCATGTAATTTATTGGTACGATACCCACATCCATGTAATTTATTGGTACGATACACACATCCATGTAATTTATTGGTACGATACCCACATCCATGTAATTTATTGGTACGATACACACATCCGTGTAATTTATTGGTACGATACCCACATCCAT
>NW_013667248.1:96832-98934 GCF_000517525.1 Limulus polyphemus | reverse complement strand
ATATCACAATGCATCACGAGTTACTGCTACCAAAAGGCAGTTCAAGTCTTCTGGCCACTGCTCTCTTTTGACTTAACAGTCTCCCGAGAAGTAAGTGTTACTAGGTTAATCGGCCAAAATTGGAACAGGACTATATTATTCACCATTGACAAAATCACATGCTCTCAATTTCAATGAGCAAAACGTATAAATTTTGTCAAAATAACTAGCCAGTTATAAGTTAACTTTCAGATATGGCTAAGATCCTTGCATTTTGATATGTGCTAAATTGCCCATACTTGCCTTTATGTGGCAAAAATATTTTCTTATATGCAAAACTAAATTATTTAAGCTCTAATGGCATATATATATATATATATATATATATATAAAGATGAAATGTGTGTTTGTTTGCACACTAACTCCTCAGAGCCTATTGGGCCAATCTCAACCAAAATTTCTATGTAAACACTATGAACTATGGGGAATGTTCTAGGGGGTCAAAATTGAACTTAACCCTATTTCTGTTTTGTAAAACCTGTTGAATCAATTTCAAACAATCTTGGGAGGTTGGTGCTTTAGACAACATTGAATATTCTACAGGGATTCAAGACCAAAGTATGAAAGATGCTGGATTATTTCTCAAACAATAATTCTTTTCTCATGGTCAATGAGATGTACGGTGTTCAAGGGTGGGATCACCTCAAAATCTTTATTTGTTGGTAGTTGGAAAGTAAGCTGCAGATGTTTTTTAAGAAGAAGCTTTGTTATAATTTTAAAATTTTGAGATAAAGTTTATATTAAAGTTATTACTTTGAAATATATGATTGCTGACAGACTTGCATTGTTTTAATTAAGTTTAAGTATTCCCCTTCAGTTGGTGGGTATTTCAGCTTGTGTTTTATAAAGTTGAGTTGAGTTTGTTAATTAGATAGAATGTGGACAAATAATTGAAATCCTTCCCATTGTATGCATTTCATACTCAAATGCTGTGATTAAAAATTTAGCATTCATATGTATCATATTTTATATGTTTCATACAAAGTTGCTGTAGACAATAACTAAAAGTGATAGGAAAGTTAATGTCTTAGCAAAGTTTTGCAAAACAAAATGCCAAATACTAAGTGTATTTTTAAAACTACAAAAGGTGAGAAACTATAGAAGAAATAGGTGTTCCAAAACTAATCACATAAATATATATGCATGTGTAAGACAATTTAGTTCTTAAGATCAGTACTTCAAACTTTAGATTTGGTAATTTGTTACATTTTTCATAGTTTAAAGACACAGAGTATTTGTTTCTCATATTTCAGTGACACATTTTTTTGTTGTTGTTTATGAAATTTGTGTTTTAAGAGTTGTTAAAAATGATAATTTGTCAGCACAGAATTAACCCTTTTGAGACGGGTCACTGGTGAAAGGCAATTTCATCTCGTTTGTTGACTGACATTCAAAATTTTATTGAACTACTATTTCATGAACTTGTGTCAATAAGTTTGGTATCAAACTGTAGATTATAATTCAAATTTTAGAACTATACATTACTTAATTTGTTAATTTAAAAGTGAATATTAAAAAAAACACAGATATACATTGATTTTAGTGTGTCACGTCATATGTTGAATGCAGCACTGGTTCAAGTTAGATGTTTGTGAAGTCAAAATACTAATTCTATAGTTTTGTACGAATTAGAAACTCAAATTACCGATATTAACAAACTAGAATATAAAATAAGAATGTCTTATCTTTTCTATTTTCTAAGATATTGCTTATGTAATAAAACAAACACAGTGGTACCCTGCCCACCTCTTTCCATTTTTGGAAATGATCCCTTATATACACTTACTTCTATATATGATATGAATAACTAGGCAGAAGCTCAGAATGTTCCCCTAGTGGCTTTCTCAGCCATTTTATATTCTTAGGATGCCATTTCTTCCTTTTGAACCAAGATTTCAAGGAGGTAGGTTGTGTCTTTAGTCTGCTCAAAATTTCATATTTTTTAGACTAAATACATCGTAATTACTAAGCTTGATAAATTATAGTAGAATTCTGTGGTATTAATGTAGTAATTTATGATTTTTTAGTCATTCAAATGTATATATAAAACCTAAAAAAATTAT
>NW_013667248.1:93427-96358 GCF_000517525.1 Limulus polyphemus | reverse complement strand
TTTCATGTTATAATTTGTGTTCACTCTAGAATGAAAGAGGCATAATTTATATTTATTTCCTAATTTTTTATGTTGGTTGCAAGATCAGTCAGATCTGCCGAACTTGTACAGAGATTAATTATTGAAAATAACAGATAAAATATAAAGTTTTTTCTTGAGAAACATTTGATAAGTATCTGGATATTATAAAGATTTTGCTTGTGAAATTTGAAATTTTTCTTATGCATGAAAGTATTTTTAATCTTAAAATGAAAATTACATTGCATGACAGATAGGCAATATGGAAAGAAAAAAAAGGCATGAGTAAAACACTGCTTTATAAACCTTAAGACTTAAGCAAAAAAAAATTGATATTTTGTATATGAAAGCATTGTATTGTTTACTCATAATCTGCTAAATTTTGTTAACATTCGCTTAGTAATTTAAAGGTTATAGCACGAAAATTACAACAAGCACGAAATGGTTATGAGGTCAGTCCCAGGGACTGATCCTGTGCTGAAAGAGTTAAGTAAATGCTGTTTCAGTACATTATTCTGTAATAATTATAATACCTGATTTCATTATATCAGGTATTTTCAGTATTTTGTTTCCTGCTACTAGTGTTTCCATGCATATATATGTAGATTTGTAAACGGTTGTGTGAACACAATTGTCTTTACATTTCAGACAATTTGTGGCCTGGTAGTTAGTGTGCAATACTGCAGAAAATAAAGCCTAAGCTTCATGCTGTGATATGCTGCTCAATTCTCTTGCACTGTGGGTGTGTTATAAAAGTGAGAGTCATAGTGTATGTTGCACTCCTTCTAGACATTTGTTAAAAATTAGTATAGCCCATGTATCACATACAATGTTGTTACTAAAAATAATCAAATGTCCATAATCTTCGTGTTGGAAAATTTAGCAATGAAGGTGTAGAAAAAAAACCTTTGGTGTGTAACATTAAGTATTTTCACTTGAAGAAAACATGTAGAAATCACTGTTTAAGTGTAATTAAATATAATACATTTTTAAAAAGAACCAGTGAAATACAAAAATTGCTTGATTATAAAGAATGTGAAAGCAGCTGTTTGAAGCTTTGATTACATCAACATTTACAATATTAAATTTAGTTTTTATTGTAAATTTTCTGACCTTTTCCTGGAGTCTTGTTCACTTTACTTGCTCAGAGAAAGCTCTGATAAAATGGCTGCAACTAGCAGTAAAATAAAAAAAACTTAATGCTGTGCTATGAATATTGATATACGTAATATTTTCAGATATAAATACATTTACATCATGGTCTCAAACAATAAGTCTCTATAAGTTTAATAGTTTTAAAGGTCTAAGATTTATGTAATATCAAAAATAACTATACTTTGTCTTTCGTCTTCTCAACATTTCTTTATAAACAAGCGGAGTATTAAACTATAGTTTGTGCAGAATCAGACTGAATTAGTTTGGTATGAGTGGCTTTAGGGCCTTTAAAGACAATAATTCTTGACATTACTATGCCATCAGATCTTACATAATAATAGTCTATTTGTAACCTTCTGCTAATTAACTCCATGAAAACAAAATCTCACTCAGCATAAGGGGTTTATGTTTGGTGAATGAAAGGTACCTTGAACTTGAAGAAAAGTACTTCAAACCAATATGCATGCACTTTTCTGATTTTCCAACAATTCCACTGTTAAGTGCAACTGCATCGGTGATTATCAAGTTGGTGAGAGGAAATATCATTTTATTGATGTATTCTCATCCTGCCTGCAAGGGACTATGCAAGGTACCTGCATGTTTTACCCTAAATCTTTTGCAGTAATGGTTTTTGCTTATACTGTATGTACAATTCCAAATCAGGTAAATTTACTCCTGAAATCCTAAAAGCCTTTTCTTGTTGAGTTTCCTCTAATGTTGTTAACAATCATGTGACTTTAGGTTTCGATTGACTTTAACACAATGTTGATCATGCATCAACTTATTGAGAATTCTGTTACCTGTTATCAGTTAAAAAATATGTTTAATTTTACCAATCATAAAAATATCATACTCAACCTAGTAGAACCTAAAGAAGTAATCAAATTTTGCTTGTCAGTCATTTGTACTTTACAGTTTTGATGATTCATATAGTTTCTTATTGTTTTTTTTTTTGTAAATACATTAGTGTTAACATATAATTCTGCTAAATTATGATTAATTCTATGCTGCTTTTAGGGATGATTATTTTTTTCCTCTCTCTCTCTCTCTCTCTACATATATATATATTATAAATTGCTGACCTTTTATCTTAGGTTTAGATTTTCAGCAAGCAGTGAGCTTAGATTTGAACATCCTTATAGTTTAACCACAACTTTTTTTATAGCTGCAAGCAGTTCATGCTTTGCTTCAAGACCTCCCTCCACCATCATCTGCTCATTGTGAAGCTCTTACAAAACTTCTTGTGCATGTTGCTGAGAGTAGTGGATTATCTAACAGGGAAGTAACAGAACGACAAGAACTTGTGGACAGGCTTAACACTTATCTTGAAAAAAGTATTCCAGGTAATCAATGACAGCTTTCTGTCCAGCAAGAAAAGCATTTAGAAGTAGTCTATTATTCACCACTGTTTAAAAAAAAAAAACTGATTTTGGAGAAACTTGCCTAAAAAATATACAATTGAATGTTAACTAGACACAATATTTTAATACCTGCAGTTTTATTTAAATTTGTTTGTGGAGAAAAAACGAAAACTTAGGTCACCAGGTTGATTAATAACAAAAATACTATTATTTACTACTAATTTCAGCTTTTGAATAAGCAAGATTTCTTTCATCTTGGGTACAAATTCGATGACGAGGAACCCACTTTGAGACTAATAATGGCTGGAGGCGGCTTGAATGAGTAATGAAGAAAAACTTTAATATAAGTTTAACATAACAGCAAATGTACAACGTTTCGACAAGGTTGTACCTGATG
>NW_013667248.1:76859-92427 GCF_000517525.1 Limulus polyphemus | reverse complement strand
CTTCATTACCCATTCAAGCAGTCTCCAGCCATTATTTCATCTTGGGTACTCGTTAAAGATACAAAAGTCTTGGCAGGCATGAATGCAGTCACTGGATCTTAAACATAATGATGAATAGCAGAAAAATTATATTGTTTTAACTTGCATGTACTCCTTGTGCTGAGACACTAATGGATATCTAACTATTCACTAACTGTTGTTCTAATCTTATTTTAGTAAGTCAGTTTATATTTATAATTGGATATATTATATTATCATTTTCAGGAATTGAAGCAAGATTGTATGGATCTTCTGTAAATGGGTTTGGTCTAGTAGGTAGTGATGTGAACATAGACTTAGTATTACCAGTGAATGAGGTGGGCTCTACCATTTTGGCAAAAACTTTCCAATTGTTGAAAGAATTAGGTAAGTTCAGAACTATATTCAGATTTAACCCTCTTGCTACAGGCCTCCTTTTCTGTATGTTACATTAAAAAGTTAATTACAATACTTTCTTATCATGGTATACAAATAAACTTGGCTAATAATCCAAATTTTATTATTATATGAGTTTTAAGTTGTTAATTTTATAAGGTAATATTAAAAATATCCTGTATTTCCCCTAGTATGAGAATTGTGACATTTGCTCTCTAGGCTTCCCCCTCTTCTCTAATTTACTTACCACCCCTCCAAGAAGTACAAAATTTAACATAAATTACTCGTTATAATTTGTCATCATTCAGGCAAAGCATAATTTTTATAGCCTTTGATCTTATTTGGTTACAGAGCCATGAAATAGAAAATCAGACCCCTCTTGCCACGCCCATTTGTCACATCCTCTCTCTCAGAAATTTCCAGTAGTTCTCTCTGATGTTTAATACTGTATTAGTTACTTCCAGTAGAAAGTTAAAGTTTTAATCTATCAAATGATGTGCTATATTGTATTGTTTTCAGTACAGAGAATTATCTGTTTTGCTTACAGTTCAAAATTTATTCTCATGGGAAACACATTGACGAGTTTAGATGAATTTTTAATGCATAGTTGGAAAGCCAGAAAAATTGTAATAGTTATAGGACACTGTCTGCTTTTGTGCGTTATTATTCTGTGTTCTTTGGTGCATTATTTAATTGAATAAAAAATTATTTAGTGCTGTAGTACCATTATCATAAGAAAGTAGGGTTAAGTTTCATCAACAATCAACAGCAACAAAAAATAAGACCCAGGTAACTACTATAATTCTTTTTTTTTCATGTGTGTTCAGTAACTAAAATGCAAAAATTAGAGACTTTTTAGGTTATATAAGGTTAGATTAGGTAAAATAAAGAATAATAGTAATAATAATAGAAAGTATTCAATAGGTACACTCATGAGTAGCGAGTATGTAATTCGATAGAGTAACGTGAGCTGCACGTTCCCCAAGTGATTTACAACTTCTTTGGCAGAATACTAGTTAGTCATGGTTCAAAGGGCAATAAAACAATAAAATTTAAGTATAAACAGATATATATATATGAGTTTAAAGCTATTTAGGATAAAGAAATGTAGTTTCATGTTATAATTTGAAGTCATTTTAGAAATTAAAAAAGGATGATTAAGATTTATTTTGCTTTATTTTTGGTGGTTATAAGGTCAGTCAAATTGAACAACCTCATATAGGATTAGGGTAAAGAAAATAGATAAAATATAAAGTTTTACTGAAAAAACACATCTGAAATTAGTAGGAGATTTTAAAGATTACGCAAATGAAATTTGAGATTTTTCAGATGAAGAAAAGTATTTTTAATCTTAATGTGATGATCACTTTGCAATCGGAGTAGTAACGCTTTGACTGTTTATATTCATTTTCACTAAAAATTCTAATTTTTTTATGTACAAATGACTCTTAATGCTTACTGAAAGCTTATGAAATTTCATGAAGATACACAAAACATATTAGAAGTTATAGTATGGAAACTATAAAGGTCGGTTTGGGTTCAATGTTTAGGTCGAAATGACCGAGCCTGTAGCAAGAGAGTTAATGTTACTGGTTACATTGTGAAGTCTAAACATGAAAATAAGTTATTTATTGATGTTTTTTATGTTTTCTTTACTTTTGTAGTATTTTTATTATATGTTGTTTAAAACTCTGAAAGTGTAAAGTATGTTCTTCTTTTTTATATTTCCCTAAAATTTTGGGGAATTTATAAGTACATTTGAAATGTAAACTGCACGATATAATTGCTTTATTCATTAGAAGGAATTATTAGTATGGTGTGTCTTGTTTCGTGCTGTCTACATACAAATCATTAACTTTTTATTTTAATTGTTTGAAATAATCTTACTGAATATTAATATTTTGATTTTTAATTGGCTTCTGTATGTTTTTAGAAGACTATTCTCAAGTGGCTAGTGATTTCACATCCAAGATTCCTCGAATAACCTTCACTGAAAATAAGACAGGCCTCTTTTGTAATATCAGTTTATATAATGATAGTGCATGCCAGACTTCGCAACTTTTGGCGGACTATTGCAGCATCGATCCAAGAGTAAAAGTTCTTGGAGTAGCTATTTGCAAATGGGCCAAGGTAATGTCAAACTTTTTTTATTATTTTAGAATTCGTTTAGTTTTTATTTTTCCCTGTGATGTCAAATTTCTCTCTCTCTAAGAGATTTTAATTGTTAATCTGTAGTATATTTCTGCACAACACATGTACCTTATTACCTTTGCTCATTCTGCATTTTTTAACTTCATGTTCATTGTTTTTTATGTATATTATAAAGTTGTTGTTATCCTTTGTAAATAATTTCTTTTAAACATTAAAATTTTCCATCTGTGCATCTTTTATTAAACATTTGGGATATTACATCATCCAATGTGTAGAAAAAATATCATAATATTACTAAAATGTCCTAAATCTTAAAACCTTGTTTCCCAGTAAACATTATATTCTATATATATCAAGCACTAAAATCATTCTTGATAATGTGCGTGTGCCATATTTATAGCTAAGCGGAATGATACATATAAGTATTTCACATTAACTAAAAAAAATAGAACCAAAGTGTAAATATGTTTC
This sequence comes from Limulus polyphemus, assembly GCF_000517525.1. Classification (NCBI taxonomy): domain Eukaryota; kingdom Metazoa; phylum Arthropoda; class Merostomata; order Xiphosura; family Limulidae; genus Limulus; species Limulus polyphemus. Next base: position 89,391 of record NW_013667248.1, on the reverse strand, counting down.
TGTTTATTCATTTTTGTATGAATAATTCATTATGTTTATTTGTATGTATTTTATGGAATTTGTTTATATTACCATACTTACCTAGTGAGTTTCTATGACATTTGTTTGTAGGGGTATATGGTATAATTAATTTAAATTCCCTGTACTTAATACAGTTGTATAAAAACTCAAAGAATTTACATTACTTTGTGGAAAAGAAAAAACTGGAAATATTGTTATTTGTAAACATACTTTCATCTCATGTTTTGAGGAAAATTATCAACATTGACGAAAGTATCTCTCAAATTAATAGTTAAGAGTTTTAGTAAACCTGGTAATATTATTTTTATTACACTTTTATATAAAGATTCTTCCTCTAACATATCTTGCTTAATAGCATATGCAGCAACTTACTGGTATTATGTTTTATGTTAGTGTTTTGTATTAAACCTATAAGAAATATATGTTACCAATGTTTTTTAGTTTGTAGGAAATTCCTGATCATTGAACAGTTTATTGCTGCCAGTATGACACATGACCATTCTCTCTAGAGAGTGATAGTCATAGTGCAAAATTGTTCAATGATATAAAGACAATGAACAAAATAATGAAGAAGGGAGCTTTCAATTTTCATTATGGAAATGAAAATTTTTTTAGAATAATGTTTATGTAAGCATTCTTTTTTGAAACTACACCTCAAGCTGATTTGGTTCAGTGACATAACAACCTAACAAGAGGCCTGGTTGTGACAGATTACTGGGGTCCTTGGTGGAGCTGAAGATTTTTCAGTTTTAATAGGAAAATAACAGACAAAGTTCAATATACAATAGTGAACCATTATATTAAAACAAATAGGTATACATATAGGTGACCTATACAAAATGTAGGTGCATAATATAACAATATTAACATCCAAAATATACTTTTCAAACTTTTTTGTTTGCAAATGAATCAATAACATTTGCAATGTTTATCTGTTTTGCTTTTTCATTTTCTATGGACAATATAGCAAGGTCAGAAAGTCGTTCTTGAGTAACTTGTGATACCGGATAGTTCTCGATCGGCATAAGCTTTGAAAATGAACGCTCGTACTGTGCAACTGTCACAGGAATAGTATGGAATATTGTACACATGGTGATGATATCCAGAAAACTACCATGCGCACTGTTAAAGTCTATAATGATACACTTATTGTGCTTTTTCATTTTCTATGGACAATATAGCAAGGTCAGAAAGTCATTCTTGAGTAACTTGTGATCGCAGATAGTTTTCGATCGGCATAAGCTTTGAAAATGAACGCTCGTACTGTGCAACTGTCACAGGAATAGTAAGGAATATTGTACACATGGTGATAATATCCAGAAAACTACCGTGCACACTGTTAAAGTCTATAATGATACACGTAATTAATTCATGCACAGTTGACAATGATTTTGAAGCATTTTTGAAATTACATTTACCGGACCAAAAATTTTGCTGAAAAAACAACAGAAAAACAATTTTCATAGATTTCAAGTTTGTTTCTTAATGCAGTAGTATCATTACCCTCATCACCTTTCACACTCCACAGAATTATTACAGAAAGTTCTTTCATCACATCAAGAAATCTATGACGTAGAGCATCTAAGAAATCCAGACACGATGACCATCGTGTTGGGCACAACCATTTTAATGTAAACTGGACCCTGCTTTCTGTCTTTATCAGTTAAAATAGAAGTCAAAATGTCCCAACATACATTTCTATGACCGAAGAAACAATAAACGTGTTCAATGAGAGTAAAAAAGTTACGGGCTTCAGGAATGTTGTCCACAGCATCTTTTATCACTAGGTGCAGGTTATGCGCTGCAAAATGTAAAGATTCAGCAATTGGCTGCAATTTTTTGACTCAAGCCTGCACACCTGAGAATAAATCAGCCATATTTGTAGTGCCATCATAATCTTGTCCAGGTAAATTTTCAAGTTGTAAACCAAAATCACTGAAACATTGAACTATTGTCTCAGTCATTTGTTCTGCAACCTGATGGTTCATTTGTATAAAACCAACAAACAATTCATTGATAGTAACTTTTGTCATGTTCGTTAACATTAGTACAGACATATCTTGGGTTGTATCAACCAAAATTGAGAAATATGAGATATTTTTCAGATCCGTTTTTTGGTTCTCTTTGTTTCCAACAAATCAATTACTTCATTTTGGATAACAGAGCTCAAAAATCTTACTGTGCACTGTTGATACTTTTTTGTCATATACTGCAGAAAAATAACAACTTGTGTTTTGCTTTGGAAAACTTTGCATGACAGGCTGCTGAGGCCCATTCTCAATTATGAAATGGCATTCTGCTGCACTCTGTTGTTTTCACCCAGGTGGATAGTTACCCCTGTCACACATGTCGATGCCAACTTCCAAACCCACATGCAGTCCAGTTGGTTCTGCAGGTTCCATATTAAATTGTGTGAAGTGGTGGGAGTATCTGCTACCTCAACAGTGTCCACAGGCAGTCCAATTGGTTCTGCAGGTTCCATATCAAGTTGTGCGGAAGTGGTGGGAGTATCTGCTACCTCAACAGTGTCCACAGGCAGTCCAATTGTCCCTGCAGTTTCCATATCAAGTTGTGCGGAAGTGGTGGGAGTATCTGCTACCTCAACAGTGTCCACAGGCAGTCCAATTGTCCCTGCAGTTTCCATATCAAGTTGTGCAGAAGTGGTGGGAGTATCTGCTACCTCCATAGCATCCACAGGCAGTCCAGTTATCCCTGCAGGTTCCATATCAAGTTGTGCGGAAGTGGTGGGAGTAACTGCTACCTCAACAGTGTCCACAGGCAGTCCAGTTATCCCTGCAGGTTCCATATCAAGTTGTGCGGAAGTGGTGGGAGTATCTGCTACCTCAACAGTGTCCACAGGCAGTCCAGTTGGTTCTGCAGTTTCCATATCAAGTTGTGCGGAAGTGGTGGGAGTATCTGCTACCTCAACAGTGTCCACAAGCAGTCCCGTTATCCCTAAAGTTCACATATCAAGTTGTGTGGAAGTGGTGGGAGTATCTGCTACCTCCATAGCATCCACAGGCAGTCCAGTTGGTTCTGCAGTTTCCATATCAAGTTGTGTGGAAGTGGTGGGAGTATCTGCTACCTTAACAGTGTCCACAGGCAGTCCAATTGGTTCTGCAGGTTCCATATCAAGTTGTGCGGAAGTGGTGGGAGTAACTGCTACCTCCATAGCATCCACGGACAGTGCAGGCGTAGTAGTTGGTTTTGGTACCAAAAATGAAGTCAATTTAGAAAACTTTTCACGCTTTACCTTATTTTCTGCAGCCTTCTTTCTTCCTTTTGTGTGCTCCACTAGGATGTGCGTGCTTCATCTTAAAAATTTATAAATCAAATAAATTTGTAAAAAATACAATTATGTAATAAATAAAATTAAGAATTAAATGTTATTATATTGAAAGAATTTCAAACCAACACAAACTTTCGATGCATCACAACCTACAGAAATCATATTTATATTCTGAGTATCATTCAGAAAACATCTTTTATTCTGAACTTAGATATGATAAATGCATGTATATATATATTTTTTTTTTTTCCTTATCATGAAAGACAGGAGTCAGGAGGCCTGGGTGTGGCTGCACCCCCTGTACCCTGTTAGTTACGCCCATGCAATGGTTCCAAAAGAGTATCCAACTTAAACAACTGAAACTATACCAGGCATCATTATTACATAATAAACAAGGATTTGAAGCTGGCAGAGGTCACAACTCAAAATTTTACAAGCTTAGAGCGATATCTCTAAATAAATTGCTGTTTTTCATAAAGATGTGGAACAAACTGGAATCACAGTAAACCTATTTGACCACAAATTGTAGTGCAAACTGTAATGATTTTTACATACTTAAGAAATTGGACAGCCTTTGACTTCAAATGAAAAAGAACTTTGTACAAGCATTCTGGTTCAATACCTTTATCAAGGACCTGCAGTACAGAAAAATACGGGCTCTTGATAAAGATGTAGAACTGAATTATTAGAAAGTAAAGTTTTATTTCATATAGGTCAAAGGTAATCGAAGTTTAAAAGTTTGTTTGATCAATGAAGCTAGTGATTTCAGAATATCAAACTGAATACATCTGTTTGTGTAACAATTACTATAGCATGTTTTTAGATATGGTTGATGTTCTTACATTTCTTTTTTATTTGTACATTTTGTTTTTAGGTTTGTGAGATAGATGATGCTTCAAAAGGAACTCTTCCTGCACATTCTTTCCCACTGATATTGATATATTATTTACAACAGTGCAAACCTCCAGTACTTCCAGTTTTGCATGCACTATGTATGGTAAGTATAACATGATGATGAAGGTGTTAACTTAGAAATGTAATTTTTTTTACAAGATTTTTTTATGTAACTTTTGTAAATTTTTTTTTTTTTTACGAAAATGTTCAGCCTGTATTAACCCCCCATAACTGTACAATAACTTTATATGGCTATGTTTATTTCATGCTACTTCTCTAATATATTTTATAACATTAAAATAAGATAAAACTTAAAACTTCTGAATGATTTAAGCTTCGATTGATGGATTCGGGTAAAATTTCAAAACTTTTTTGGCTCGGGTTAACTTGTTACTTGAGAATTAACTATTAAAAGGTTCTAGCAATGGAATGAATATTTCTGCTTATTTGTTTAATCATATCATTTCAGGCAGTATCATTCTTTTTTAAATTTTTCTGAATGTATGAGAAATGTATATAAAAAATAAAATGTTAATAACTGCATAAAAACAATACATATTATGTAATGATACACAATGTACAGTTATGGAGAGGTATAAGGCAAATCACAGAATATAGTAGAAAATGAGTGAATGAACTAGTTAAGAATGCTAATCCAAATGTTGCATACCAAATATTGTTAAGAAGATATTAAAAACTCTTAAAATGTTTGAAGTATTTAGTATGACAAAGTGTGATATTTTCAGATAAAAATGGGTTTGCAGACGAGTATTAGATAGTTGACCCATTTATAACAGCAGATTTGCTCAGGATGTAAGGAGATTAATTCTTAATCTGATTACTTAACTAAGTTTCCTAGTGTGTGTGTGTGTGTGTGAAATAACAATACTGGAAAATTTGTTGGATATTATTACATTTTTTGTTACAAAATAACCAACAGAGTGTATTTAGCTTCTTTCTTTTTCTCTTGAGATCAACTTCCTTTGAACTAAACATGATCTTGAAGTTTACTTGATCTCTTAGTAGAACTGTACCAATAAAGCATGTCTGAATTCAACAGCCGAACTCAGTTTCCTTGTCTAGTCAACAGTTCATTTAGCTAAGTATGTTACAGTGTTAATCCTTTCAACTCGGATACTGTATGTTACTGCAGTATCATTTCGGCAGAATAGACATTACCTACAACAGAGAGCAAAGAAATAATGCAACTACAATCTCTGTGACTTTCTGTACCACACGTTTATGCTACAACTGTATGCACATCAAATAAATGAACAAAAATTTTTAATTCCTATATTACTAAAGCTAGAAGAAAACATGATATGCCTCGTATCACAAAAGTAACATAAGGAAATTTATGAATTTTTAACTTGGCAAAAGATGATTATCCTATATTAAAAAATACACACCTTTGATTGTGTATACACATATTTTGATAGATAACAGTGAAGTATTTGGTGTGGTGTTAGTCCCTTATTGTAGTTCCAAAGTCATGTTAAGTATATGCACAGGTATTGCACCAGACACTAAAAATTATCTCACAATTAAATAAATAGATAAATTTATTTCTTTACAGGTATTGCAGTTCTTTCTGTTACAGGACCTGTTCATAATTTTGTTATTACTAAGTGTCTATATTTAGTTGGTAATCAAGGAGTTTGCCTGTTTTCAAAAAATTATGGGGTGAGCAAAGAAGAGAATTTGTTGTGGGTCATAGATTTCCGTTTCATAGGTTTATCCAAAATCTACTTTCTTAAGGGATTTGTGTTTGTCCTTTGCTACCTTTTTAATGATATCTACTTTATGATGTACTTAATGATTTCATCTGGTGTTAAATCAACAGAAAGCACCATTGTAAGGTGCATTTTTTACAGTACAAATAACTGAAACTTATCCCACCTCCATTGTATTTTTGTAAACGTATGCTAACTTCATTATTTCTTATTACGTTGCCACCCACCAAATCGTTTACAAGATCTCTTACTTTAGAAAGTGTAAAACCATAACCATCTTTTAACATAGGCCCACAATTTTGGCAAGTACAATTCCAGGCATACTTTGTGATAAAGTACATCTTCTTCGACCACTTGGAATTCTGATTCAAGGTCTGCAACTTGAGAGAAGACATCATCCTGGAGATGAAGAGCAGCAGCTGTTAAAAAAGTTGAAAACCTTTTTTGTGTCACAGATGTGAACTTATCTCTTATTTTGTTAAGGCCTTGCTTGCTCCGTATAACACAGGGAAACTTTGCCGAGGATCAAGGTGCTCTTGGTTGGATGTAAGATAAGGTTTTTAGTTCAGAAGAACAACTACTGATAGGTTGATGGTCGCCTTCTTCCAAGTGCAAGGTGACCTTCTCTAAACTCTTTTTTTTTTCAATGTATATTGCTTATAACAGTGGTTATTTACATGGTACGCAAATTCAGTATAGGTTGACACTTGTCTCGGTCTGTTTGTGATAATATCATTCCCAATCTCTGCTGCTTCCGAGGTTTGTTTTCTTCCATTAGAAGTTGTAGTAGTTTTTTTTATCATTTTCTGCCTGATAGATAATGCACAAGCTTAAATCAGCATAACATTCTTCATGTGACTTCCCAGGAATTGAAATTGCGATGATCTCACTATATTTCAATCAGACTTCAATCTGAAAAACAGAAGAAACAAACAGTTAAATTTAAACATAATGACTCAGCAAAAAAAATTAACCCATAAAACTACAGTAACCAGTTATTAAAATAACCAGTCAGTAAAAACACTAACTAAAATAATACACAATAAATTAAGCAGTTCAATAACTTTTTATTTATTTTTTATTCTTTTAAAAATAAGACAGTAGCAAACTCATGACAAACTCAATTATTTTGGTTATAGTAATATGTGGTCCAAAGTTTGTTTCAGTTATGTAGATGTGGAACTTTGGAACCTACTTTCTTTTGTCACCATAACATTTAAAACATCGGTATTTGATTGTTTGACCTTGAAAACATTGGGTAATACACCAGTATTACTTTTGTACCATACTTAGAAGAAGAGATACCAGTACCAAAGAGCAATTGTCACCAAATTCAAAGATGGTTCCTTCCCACATTCTGTGCACTGAGTGGTGAAGTTGTCCCATGTGCTTTCTTAACTTCAAGTGGTTACCTTAATCAGTTTTGACTTTTCTACTTGAGTCTATTCCAGAGACTGGATTACTTATTTGTTTACATAAAAAGTGAACCAAATGTTTATGACTCTTGCAGACTTCCCCTTTTGGGTACAGTAGGAGCATCACTCGTCAGTCACTAGCAACCATCTGCACTAAAAGTAATGAGTGAAGACCAAGGTTGTATTGTTGGACATGTGCATCTACTTCTCCACATAGTGTGCTTCCTGTTTAGGCTTGCTCTGTTTCCATGCTGTTCATGAGGTTGACTTGAAGTACTTTGTAAAAGTTCCAAGATGTATTATAACATTTGTTTATTATAAAGATCTAAAGCTGTGTTTTCTATAAAAAATTGAAAAACAAAAAAGAATGATTATCAGAACTTTGATAGCTATGGATTCTACATCACATGTACTATCATTTGATGTTTTGAGTATGAATGAAGCTGTAGTCATCAGCTATGTGAAGCTGCAATCAGTTACCTTGTTTGAATACAGGTCGTCATGTTTTGAAAGTTTTCTTCATCACCAAACATTTCACAATTAGCATTAGTTGCAAAAATGCGACAACAGCTAATACCATCGTTTATGAGTTACAGTCACATTCTTTTAGCACAACTTCAATTAGTTCTTATGGGTGTTAAATTTCACATTATTCCTTAAGTTATATTAGCAAATAAGTAACTTTTGTAAATATATATTTTCAGGTAGCAATGCATACTAGGGATTTTCCATCTTACCTCATGCTCTTCTTGCTAACAGAAATACTAAAGAAAAAATAGTTATATCTGATTTTATAACAAAATTGAATAACTTCCTGTAGTCTAAACAGTTTGGCATTCACAGATAACTCAAAATAGAAACATATCTTGTTGATACCTCTCCAGCTTGCAGGGGGGGGGGGTCATACATCACTGAAGGAGCTTCATGGCAAGGTAACTGATAGCTGAAGTTAATCTAGGGCTAAGCCTTCTTTTCCAAGTGTCTATGGATGAACTCTGTGTAAATTGGAAACTCTGATTTCTTGGCATTAGAACATTGGAGATGAGACACATCAACATTTGTTAAATCTTGGTGTCCATGACTTGTATATTAGCATAGTGCATTAAGTGGCAGTATGGTTTCTGATTGGGACATTAAACGTTTTTTAGATTGTTGAAGTATTTGCAAATCAGAAGTGAGAATTTCACAAATATCATAGGGTCAGCTGTTTTCCTCAAAACAATTTTGAAAATACTTATGACTGGGAAATATTGATGTGATGGAACATTTCTTTGGTCTTCCACACACATTTAATCATATGTATCCAGAAAAAAAATCTGGAAAGGTAAATGTTTCAACAAAATAAATCCATGAAGCTGCCAATACCAATTTTATTCATGGTGAAAGTGAACATATTCTTGTCAATAACAAGAGAGATCTCTTCATTTCTACTGATATATCAGACAGATAATCCAATAATTATCTTTTATGTAAGATAGCTTGCTTCACATCATTAGTACCTGGATGGATCATTTTATTAGAAATGACTGAAAATTGTCACAAACTCAATAAAACTAATGAGTGCTGGCTTGTTACTCAGCTTGCCACAAAGGTGCCAGCTGTATAATGTTGGATTTGTGACTGTGAAACTACTAAATGACTTGAAACTTTCAAGAAGGAATGAAAGAAAGAAAATACTCACTGTACTTAAGGTGAAAACTGTTCTCAAACTTCCGAAGAAATTGCCAATTAGATATGGTGTGGAACCTGTTTTGGGTAGACCTGATGCTGGTCATTAGTTTCTGACAGTTACTTGAAGTAGCAGAAAAGAACACTTTAAAGTTTGGCAAAAGTTAAGAGGTTGAAGGAAAAAATTTAATGAAGCCCTTTGCCAATTTTAAAGAATTTGATTAAACCAAAACTGTAAATGTCAGCTTACAGGAAGATTTGAGAATTGATGTTATCTTCCATGGAAACCAGTCCAATAAGATTGAACTTTCTCAGTTCTGAGAGCTGATCAGAAAAAATCCTCCACCTCTTTCATGAACAATAATCAGTGGAGTGTGGTTTTCTGTACATAAAAATTCAATATGATGGAAAATCCACCAGAACAGTTCCTTCAAAAATGAAAAATCAATTCTAACCATGTGCACAGTACAGATATAAAGATGCTGCCTCTGTCTCTTACTGCAAGCAAATGATGAACAGCAGAAAAAGTGAACAAACAGATAGGAAAAATGGAATATTTGAAATTTTTGACCTAAAGGAAATGCTGAAGTCAAAATATTAGTTTGCTAATAAATCTGAGAGCACAGATCAACATCTTTTATATCTAAATCCAATATCATACATCATCTAATTAAAGAGAAGCAGACAAGACTTAAGACCTTAGAGAAAGAAAAATATCCATGGTCACAAAATTTTATGTCCAAAATCTTTGAAGCACTGACTCCAAATCTTCAGGAAATTTAAATAGCCATTATGTAGCTTTGTGATTAAAATTTCTTTTTTCTTTCATATCTGTTCCCATAACAAAGTTTTGACAAAAAAAGTTACTTTATCTCATCATTCCTCTTTTTATTTTTATTCTGTAACATTTCCTCTATTTTTTAACATGCTAGGACTAACTGCTAATTTCTTTTGTTTGTTAGTTGCAATATTCGGCACATTGTCATACATCATGCATCAAGTAACAATTAGGCTAAGCTTAACATATTACCCCAATTAGATTTAGTATGTTCCAAATCAGAACTTTGAAAAGTTTTTAAGATACAAAATACACACTGGAATAGAGCAAGGTGTGTCCTATTTGCATACTAAAAGGTTTGCATTATCCAGAAGGGTTTGTATTATATATTAATTTACTAGCTAACATGTTCCATCAGCAATTCAAAAGCTAAACTATTATGATATGTTAGAAGTTCCCAATGATGTTGGCTTTAAATAAACATAATATATTCTTTCAGTGAAAAGTCTCTAGTTAGAAAGATATTACTATTTGCACAACTACTTCAAGAATGTTATACTGATAAATTTGGAGCTTCTAATTAATCACTTCTAAAGGCTAGCATCTTTTAAAAATAAAAACAATGTTTAAAATACACAATAGCCAATGGCCAACTTTAAAAGATACATGTTTCAGAAACTTTATGGTGCCATCATCAGAAGTAAAACACACATAACAAGTGGGGAGTTTTATAGGGAAAGGGTTTAACTCTTTGTAAACTTTAAATTAAAGGTTGTATGAATATTATACATGAAAATCAATATTTTTTCCTAAAGCTGAGCTATAAGTTAAATAATTCTTTCCAAGATCTGTTATAATTAATAATATTGAAATCAACAGTGTGAGTCACTATTTTCTTATTTACCAGATTTTGGTGAATGTACAGTTCACGATTCTAAATATGAATTCAATAACTGTTGTTCTCTACGGCACAGAGACAAGATTTCACTAGCAAGTCTTGATGCTTTCAAGACTTGCTCTGAAGACAGAAAGATATCTGCCCATAAAGTGCATTCATGAGTTACATTCTCTCTTTAGTTGACATTTCAGAAACCTAGATCACAAGAATTCATAAGTATCTCTGATGCATGTGAAGTTGTAAAGCAGTCCTCTGTATACAAAGTGAAGTAGAATACAATTATCCCATGAAACAACAGATAAGTTTCTTGACCATATTTGCTAGAAGTACTTTCAGCACTTCAGCTTGTACCTCTGTTGATCATTTGTGCTTCATTTCAGTGTATTTATGATGATATTTTTATTTTGTTTTACATTTCAACACTACTTGTTCGACCACATAGTTGGTCAGCATTTATTCTTAACATTTTTTCTGTAATTAAAGCATCTTTTCTTTGTTTGCTTTTACACTGAGTAAAATTTCTTTCATTCCACCTGTAGCAAATCATCTGTCTTTCTACATAAGTCCTCAAATCTCTAGTTGTTGCAAAGCTCAAGTAACTGTGTGCTTGATTTATCCTTGAAGTTTCCACAACCTTCAAACTACAACTTGTTTGTACACCATTTGCTATTGACACAAAATCAGCATGCATGAGAACTTCTAATATATAATAACAGTTTAGTTTTTGATTAATTGTAAAACATGTTGCTGATCAATAAGAGTAATAATATAAATCAAACACAAGATGAGTAATTCTGTTTTTGCATCTTACGACAGTCAGTGTAAGTAACTGGCCAAACTATTCAGTAGAAGCACTTTTTTGTATATAAAATACATAAGGTACTCCAGTACTAATAGATATTAAGTGTATTATTATTGATTAAATTTTTGTGGAAATTTGTCTGTGTAACAGTTTTTAGAGACACTTTAACCAACAGTCATTGACTCACCCACAAGCAGTTTGGTGAATAAAGAGATCAGCAAAATGTGTTTAGAAACCTGATAGGAGTCAATTTATATATGTAATGCTTAAATGTTAAGTAATCATTACAAAAATTGTCAGTTAATTAGCTATCTTATCCAGTCATTTCTGTATTAAGAGAAAATCTATTTGGTTATAAATTGCTAAATTTATGTTAGTTCTTAAGAAAATAGATAACGGCCCTATTTTATAAATAGGCCAGTTTATTTACGTTGCCAAACAGTATAATCTTGCAGTTTCTGTTAACACTTACAGACACACACACACTTATAATAATTACTACAAGTGATAAGAATCAATAATAACATCATTATTGTCGTATTATTATTTTTTTGTCCACATTTTTATTCTGATGTTGAAACATTACTTTGAAATTTGGTAGGGTTGGGATGTTTCTTAAATATTGTATATAAAAATATCTGTATATTACAATATGACATCGTAACAAAAATTATCTTTTTTTATTTTATTCTTAAATGCCTTTGGAAGAAAAATATATATAAAAATAATGTAGTTGAGCAATGCAAATTAACATTTCAGTTTTAAAGGCTGTTGCATCACAAACATCACATTTTGAAAATGTTATAATTAATTTGTTAAAATAATTTACATATTTAACTAAGTATCAGCTTGTAATTGTCTATCTCATTTTTAATTTGACTCTGAGCAAGAAAGACCAACTTACAATTAAGGATGTAAAACTTTTATTCTTTATTAGAATCCTTGAAATGAGGAACACAAAAATAACATAAACGAAAGAATTTCTAAAGTGAAACTGTTTATGAATAGGGATTTTGTATTAATTTCATTTATCC
>NW_013667248.1:72699-76011 GCF_000517525.1 Limulus polyphemus | reverse complement strand
CCACTACACACAGCATTAATTTTTATTTTATTTTTTGTAAAAGTATATACTTACTTAAATGGGGGTGATATGAATGTTGCTCTTAGTTGATATAATTTATATTAAATCAGGGTGTCTGTAAATGGGTATATATGTATATATATTTTTTTTTTAAAACAAAGAAGTAGAGATAAAAACATATGGTAAAGTACATGTTCTCGCCAATTTTGGCATAAGTTATAGTAATATTCAAGATTTTGTAAGCAGGCTGTTCCAAAATGTCTGTTCAACAAAATATTCAGACAATTATGTGGTATGTGAAATACAAATCAGTTATTTTCATGCAGTGTTAGTTCTGACAAGTCCAACATACGTAGTTATCATTAAACTCTACAATTAATTCTCTGTATATAAGCTTGGTCATTTTAGCCAATATTGAAATTGTGAAACTATAAATACTACGATTCTGAATGTACTAAGTGTATATTCACTAAATTTGACGATATTTTAGTAAACATTACAAGTCTGTTGTATGCAGAAAGTCAGATTTTTTTGCTAAAGATTTGTCTGTGAATTTATGAAGTCTCTACTGACTTAGTCTGAGTAAAAGATGATTTTCATGCTAAAAATTAAAGCATTTCTTTTCATCTTACAGTTTTTATGTTTCAATTACATAACCTCTAGGACCTCCTAAATGAATATCAAACGTGTTACTTTAGAAAACTTTATTTGTTATTTTCACACAAACTGTAGCAAAATTATGTGTAGGGAAAGTTGAAAAATGTGAAATAAAAACAAAAATACTTTATTTTTTAAAATGGCTACAGATTGTAAGAAACACTTAGAAGTATTTATCTTAAGAGCTTTAGGCTTTTTAACTTTTCACTACTGCTTTCATTTAACTTCAGCGATTTATTACTCTTAGAACTGTGTCTAACTACCATGATAACCAATATGTTACCCAGCAAAAGTGTGAAGAGTTTATAAAATGGAAAATGTTAACATTCAAAAATGTCCTTTTCATTGGTTAAAACACAAATTTAATTCTCCACTTCTCCATTTCTGCACTTTGATTTTCCTTTTGAAATTTTTGTTCCTCCGTTATATGAGTTTCACAGTGTCCACCAATTAGATACACCAACTATATATGTTTATAGGCCAGAATATAATTTAAAAACCTTCTGTCTTCATTTCTTGAGAAAATAAATTCATAAAACCTATTACAGAATCTCCTCCTAAATCTTCATGGTTTTAAAACCACTTATTTGTTCACACCTACTTGTCAATGATAAAGACTTAGATAATATAAATTGTTTTATTATAAACTATATTTTAACACTAAGTTTATTGACATGTTGCTAACAAAGTAGTTTAATTAAATTTTTAATGTAACCGTGTAGAAAGGTTGTGACATGCACATTTAGACCCACTCATGTCCATTGTGTTAAGTAATGACATAAAAAGATGAACAACACAAGATGTGTGTATTTTAAGAGAAACGGTAAGTGACCTTGTCACCTTCAGAATTGATTTGTTGATTTTATATACCTGAACATGTTGAATAATTTTCACTTCCAACAGATGAAAGTTAATAATATTATTGACATGTTGATGAAGTATTAGAATAGAATGGCAGTGTGGGACCATTATCCTGAGATTTGTGTTCCACACCTAGTAAAGTTGTTAGACTATTGTGATGTATAGACTTCGAATCCAACTGTACTTTAATGGCTCGGTAGTAAGCCTGAGCTTATAATGCAAAAAATTGGTACTTACAGTGAGTACAATATGTTTACCTTTGTGCTTAATAGTAAACAATAAGTCTAGGTACGCATGCTTGTATCAGAGTTTACATCATGGATATAATTAATGCCATTTCAGTATACACACTTGTCAGTGTGCTTGATATTGATACCTGCCAAATTATTCTGAAGTCAACAGTGATAAATTGAAAATGATGTAAAGCCTGAAGGTACATAGACCAATGTGTGCTTTACTGGATGCTTTTATATTTTATTTGTTTAGAAGTTATTAATTTTAAAATATATATATAACCATTTGTAGACATTCAGTACGTGTTTTATTCTAATTAAAAAGAGCTGTATTCATTATTTCTTTACATGAAGGCTGATGTTTGGACATGCCATAACAAGCAGAGTATTGGTGAGCTGTGGGTGAACCTGTTGCGTTTCTATAGTTTTCCCATGGAGCATATAATTTCTTTACGCCGTCAAAATCCCCTAAAGAAGAATGAGAAGAGCTGGGCAAAACGTCACTTTGCAATTGAGGGTCAGTTTAAAACACTTGGAGTAGTATATCTTTGTAAATGTTGATAAAGTTATATAGATCAATACATCTTAATATTTTAAGTAATATAAATGCTTTTAAAATACTTTTGTGTGCTCTTTATGAATGATAAAGTGATATTTGCTATGTGATAGAAGTGTCAAATTTTTATGATGTTAACTCAGAACTTGTTGTGTATTAATATTGATCTGAATATTGTGTTTTAATTTTAAATCTGATAGTTGTCTGTTACATTACTGTTAACTGCCCCTTTTAAGATCAATTCATAATGCCATCCCTCGGGTTAATTTAGTGAACAATCTTACTGGAAAACAAAATATTTGGGCTGGCATGGCCAGATAGTTAGGGAGCTCGACTCACAATCTGAGGATTGTGGGTTTGAATCCCTGTCCCACTAAACATGCTAGCCTTTTTAGCCAATGGGGCATTACTATGTGACAGTTAATCCCACTATTCGTTGGTAAAAGAGTAGCCCAAGAAATTGGAGGTGGGTGGTGATGACTAGCTGCCTTCCCTCTAGTCTTATACTTCTAAATTAGGGACGGCTATCGCAGATAGCCCATGTGTAGCTTTGCCCGAAATTCAAAACAAACAAAATATTTGGGTTTGTTTGCATTTGTATTTTAATCAGTGTACACAGTGTAGGTTTGAAATTTATAACAGGTGCTTATGTCTTGCTTCTTTAGTTAGACAAAATGTTTGTCTCTTTGCTAAGGTCTCAGTATAGGGACCAAAATTTTGGGTGTACTCAAACCCTTTCTTTTTGCCCATTTGCCACAAATGTATAATTTTTCAGTTATAAAATGAATGGCACACAATGACTTGTAGGTCTTTACAGAAAAATTATTAGTGATATGCTATTATCTCTCTCAACATGGGCTTGGTCAATTTGACCAACCACGTGACCTCTTTGTACTCAATTAAAATCTTTATAGGTTTACTACTTCTAACTTTCAATATAGTGTGTGTGTATATCTTCACAAAATTTGGCAGTCTTTCAGTTCATATTACAAGCCTTTCACATAC
>NW_013667248.1:54364-71751 GCF_000517525.1 Limulus polyphemus | reverse complement strand
ATCAAAATGTTATTTTTTCTGCTTCTTCAAAAATTAACATTTGTGAGTATTTCGTATGATAAATACTTAATTTTCAAAAACAGTTAGTAAATTAATGCATCCTACTTATTAATTAATTTTATAATATGGACTTGTAAAGGAAAATTTAGTTTATTCTTAATAGACAATGCTTTATTTCCTATTATTTTCTTTGCATTTATGTAACAGTGTTAGTGATTAGAAGTAAATTGATCTTTATAGCTTTTCTTTCTAATCAGAAAAAAATGTTTTAGATGTGAAATATTTTTAACATGGTGATTTTCTTTTAGATCCTTTCCATACTAAACGAAACCTGGCTAGGTCTGTTAGCAACCAGCATGTTTTTCGGTACATTCAAGAGAGATTTCATGCAGCATACACCTATTTTGGAATACCTCAGATTGCTTCAGGACCATTGTTTACAAGTCAAGAACTAATTTCTTCAAGAACAAAACAGCCAAAGTTGAATACAGATGAACAAAAGGATGCATCTATATCTCACACATCTCCATCTGAAGTACTGATCCAGGGTAATGATGTATATTCGGAGCAAAAAGGTAGGCAAATTATGTGATTCATAATTGGATAGTAATAATTCTTGTAGTGTCATATTTTTTTAGTTTTAGAACTGTGAAATGGTGAAAAATGTGTTAATCTCACAAAGCAACATGGATTTAAATACTTGTAATAAAACAACAGTGCTTCTAGTCAAGGCAGTATAACAGTGTATCAAAACTTGGTTTTAGGTTAACTGTATTCTGAGACAATACCACACCTCTTCATTCATTTAACCTATCTTCTCTATGTGTCTGCCTTAGAGACTTGCGTGCCACTAGCCTTTAGGTAACCTAACCTCACGAGATTTCTTGTGGATTAAGCTACCACATAATGATGTTATTATGCAGCAAAAGCCTTCCACCAACAGGAATGTGACACACCTTCTATGCATTTGCACTTATAATACTACATTCTTTTTCTCAGCACTGAAGTATCAGACGTGTTTTATTTTTACCAGTTTATCAAGATTTGTCACTTTGAGGATCTTAATTTTCTCTTCTTTCTTCAAACTATGAACTCACAATTTCATGTAACCTCTTTCGCTTCTTGTGTGAGGGAAGAATTTCCTCACACAAGTAAAGTTTCAACTATGGCTCCTGGGGACACGTTAACTGTGAATCATATGACGGCCATTGTGAATATGATAGTGGGTTCACTCATGCACCTGGGACTTTCATCTCCCATCCATTCTTCAGACATTCCTTCCCCTTGTTTTGAAAGGGAGAATGAGGAGGACGACATATTTGATCATTTGTTTCCTCCACCTGGTTATGCAATTGAGGATAACACTCAAACTTTCTCATATTTTCAAGACTTAATATCATTGGTATGTCTCACTCTGTCTCTTTCCCCAAGACTCTTATCACATGATTCTTCCTATTCCCTCATAATCCTAACTCTGAATAAATTTTTCTTTTTTTCCCCTTCTGCTGACATTGGAATTCATGCTGATTCCTATCTAGACCAATTGTGTTCCTGTGACCTTATGTGTCTTACTTCTTATCTCACAGGTTCTTTTATCCTGGCTTACAGTTTTTTTCTGACTTTTCTTTTCTTGATTCCCAAAATTTAGAATCTCTTGCCTGTATGGGGGAGCAGATCCTTTGGAGTCGATTCCACTCTCCTGTGCTCAGTTCTTTCATCTTTACCTGATCCTTCTTTCCTTGCTTTATCTCTCCTTGCTACACCTCACATCAGAGGCACTTCACTCTGTTCCAGATGATTTTGTTGGCAATTTTTGTTCCCTTCTCTTTTCCAACATGGCCCATTCCACTTCTGTCCTTTCCCTGCTCACTTGGCTCATTTGTTGTTAGGGAGAGATACCCTCTTTTCCCAGGTTCGACTTCCTATGAGGTCTCTGCCTTGACCAATTTCTTCACTCTGAATCATGGCTGCCCGTCATCAATCCTTACTTGGATTCCAGACTGTTCCAAACCAAACTCTCCATCTATGTACCTAGATCTAGTCCTTCTGTTTCCCATTTTTTTATTACTACTTCCTGTTCTACTCATCCAACTTCTTCCCAGCATCAGTTTTATCGAGCTCGTCCTTGACTATCAAGTTTTGTTATGTCCCGTGGGGACCTGTCTGTTGTGGTTTTCACACTTTTGGTCACACCTTTACACAGACAGATAGGTTACTCTAGTTCTTACCCACAGACTCTCTTTCTAGTTCTCTTCTCCTCCTCCTAAGTATT
Source organism: Limulus polyphemus (assembly GCF_000517525.1). NCBI lineage: Eukaryota > Metazoa > Arthropoda > Merostomata > Xiphosura > Limulidae > Limulus > Limulus polyphemus. The sequence continues at coordinate 69,479 of NW_013667248.1, read as the reverse complement.
CCAGTTTCGAACTTTTTTGTTCATCATTGAGTTGGCCCCATTGCATAGTTCACTTGCTATCTACATGGACTGGGTCTACAATTCCATTACTTCATGGATGATTGGCTTCTCCAGTCACACTCACAAGAAAAGTCTTCCCTTCGTGCTTTCTTTCTTTTGAGGAAATTATAATTACGTTTTTGTAATTTAAAAAAAAAAGATTGCAGGCCCAACTCGCAATCTGAGGGTCGCGGGTTCGAATCCCCGTCACACCAAACGTGCTTGCCCTTTCAGCCGTGGAGGCATTATAATGTGACGGTCAATCCCACTATTTGTTGGTAAAAGAGAGCCCAAGAGTTAGCTGTGGGTGGTGATAACTAGCTGCCTTCTCTTTAGTCTTACACTGCTAAATTAGGGACGGCTAGCGCAGATAGCTCTAGTGTAGCTTTGCACAAAATTCAAAACAAACAATAAAAAGTTTATTTATCTATAGTAGTTTTCTGTACTCAGACAGTTAAAATAGTTCTAATGCTTTTGATTTTCATTTAGGAGGTTCTAGAAATCATGCAAATGAAATATGAAAAACATAAGATAAAGAATTCAAATTCGATGACGAGGAACCCACTTTGAGACTAATAATGGCAGGTACCTGATGATGACAAAACCTTGTCGAAACGTTGTACATTTGCTGTTATGTTAAACTTATATTAAAGTTTTTCTTCATTACCCACTCAAGCCGTCTCCAGCCATTATAAGATAAAGAAAAGTATTTAAATACTTAAAATTAAAATCACCTTGTTTTTTTAATGTAGTTATTGATATTTTATATTTCATTTTCTTTACCATATAACTAACTCTAGCTGTTATCATTAATGTACAATGCAATGAAATGATTAAAATTAGGAAATAAAAAATACATATCTTTTAATTTTTTGTAGAATATCTTTACATATCTTATTCTACTTATATTCATAATTGTGGGTCTTTTTTTTTTCACATATAGTTAATTTTTAATGTTTTATTTTCCATTCTTGTCCTTTAACATTTATTATTGATCTCAACACAAGTCAACTGTGCCCTCGAAACATATTACAGTATGTCTGGCAGATATGCGCAACCCTTCAGCAACATATTCATGCATCTCATAATATCCTAACATACGGGTAATGAACACTCCTAAGACCATGTTTTGGTATCGGTATGCTTTTAGAACTGACTGAGTAAGATGTGCAGATTGTTGGGTCAAATTGTTGGTATCAATGAACTACTTGAAATAATAAACAGTCTGTAGTTTTTCAAGTGTAACAAATGAAAATATTGTTTTTAATTATGCTATTCTAATAAGTTTTTATTTAGAATAACGCATTTGTCTAACTGGTGTTATATAAAAGTATCAACCATGAACCACACTGAAAAGTATTGAGCAAATTAAACTCTGTACCTAGTCCCAACTCAAGTTCAGAAATAAAAAATTGTGACCATTTTAAAAATTTCTATATTTTTTATCTATTTTTCTGTACTTTATAAAATTGTTAATATTTTTTTTTAAATTCATTACAAAAATGGTACATAGTAGAAAAATACATATAAAAACAACAAAGAATAGTCTTTAGAAAATGGAACTTTATGAGCTTTTAACATGGCAAAGTTTTTTTAATTTATCTTATGTTAATTTCTCTGGCCATTTTGTTTTGTATAGAAATTATTGCTAGACCATTTAATCTATCTTGTTCCATTGTAGAAAGAAAACTTTTTTTTATCAACTTTAGCCTCAAAAAGTCTTTCGCCACTTGCCACAATAATGGTCAAACTTAATATAATAATTAGAGCAATAAATGTATTTGCAAAAATTTTATGGTTTGGTTTTCACATATATATAAAATAAGGCTTTACCTGGAGTTCAATTTTCCAGTATTCGATGTGATATTAATTTAAGTTCTGCACACAAACTTTCACCACAAATATCCCTTTTATCTTTGTTTGTTAGTAGTTTTTCTAAATTTTTACAATTTTGGTGCCCCTAAAATTTTGCAGTGGGTTCTTTGAGCCCTTCAAATCTGCTTGAACTCACCCTGTTTGTACCATTCAACATAATTATTAACACACTCCTGGATTTAATTGTCACTATTTGACTATTAAACTTATTGAACAATTTGCCAGGTATGAAAATATAGATAACACGTGTCTTTACCTGAGATGAACAATAACTCATAACATTGAGAATCCTGTATTAAAGCATAATTTGTTATTCACAAAAATTGAGCAAAGACAAGTGTATCAAATTATAAATACATAACTTTCCATGTCACTTAGCCATTGATGCTGGTATACTGTTGAAGATTGGTGGAAATAATATATATATATCAGGCTTGGAAAAAAGAGGGTACCTATTTTTATGCAAAAAAAATCATAATAACAGAATATACTTAACAAACAAGTAACATGTTACAGTTAATGTTGTACTTAAAAGGATGTTTGTAGTACAACTCATAAGGTAACTAACCTTTTTCTATGCTTAATGTCAAAGATATTTTGTAATATTTCTGTGTTTTGTTTTTTTTACTGAAAATATGATATTTTGGTTTAATATAGAATTACCAGAGGATGGACAAAACATTGTTGGTCAAGCAGGACAGGAGGCTAATACCTCTGACTTAGTTCAGCAAGATAAGGAACTTAATGATGAAGATGCTGGTTCAGAAGTGGTTAAACAGACAGCCTGCATTGACCAATGTCAGCCTTCTGAAGAATTGCTTATCCCACAACACATATTTGAAAATACAAGTCAGGAGAACCAACCAGTAGAGAAAGATCATTGTGTAGCCAATGATTTGACTCCAGTTCTCATTGAGGAGCAGCAACTTGACTCTGATACTGATACTTCTCTTTCTGATAGTAAACGAGAACCAAGAGAAACAGAGGATTCAGAGGCTGTAACATGTGAAAGTTTTATAGAAGATCAAGACACAGATCTGTCACTAGATAATGTCATTTCAGTTTTAACTAAACTTAATTTGAACAGCCAGGCAAGTGAGGATCAAATGAATGAAACAGAAGAGTTCTCAATAGAAGAAAGTGCTCACGAAAATGAAGTCTCACCAGCTATAGATGCTTCCAAAGACATTGATTCCTTAAAGAAAAAAAACAACAAAGCTATATCTGTTAGCAATGACAACATGAGTGTACATTTTAACGCAAGGAAAAAGAAATACGTGGTACCTGACCATATTATGGCTGTTATCAGATGTCTGAAACCTGATGAATATCACTTTGGATTCTATAAAGATTCACTTACAAATGGGAAGGCAAGTAGTCAAATTTGTTTTGTTATTATTTTAGAGAAATATTCAAATTTTCTATACTATATCATTTAATGTATTTTTCAAACCCTATACTCATTTTGTATTAACTTTCGGTTAGTGTGAATTGCATTAGACAGAGCTTTGTACTTCTTTATAATTTTTCACATTGTATCTGCCATTTTTAAATATACCACTCTTTTAAACAAGAATTTAAAAAATAATTGCTTTAAGCTATACGAAGAAGCACTTGTTTATAACTTGGTGATTGTTCCTTAAACCTACCATTTGTGGTGGGAGCTTCTATGCTGCTTCAAACACATAAAATACATAGTATATATATTTTTTCTATCAATATGTAAAACATTAGATTTTACACTCTGTTGATAAGCTGGATACATCATGCCCTGAGGGAAGGTTGCACTATTGAACTAAAAACATTATGGAAGATAAACTTGTAGTCATTCTTCCACTTAAAAAAAACTCAGAGTTGAAATTTATTCAATCAAAAGCTTTATTTACTTGATTTTATACATAACAATAAAACAAAAATTTTTATTCTTTGTTATTTTCAGCATGTTCTGAATGAAAACATTAGTATTAGTGAATTCCTGAATTCTTGATAAACATAATACATTACTCATAACCCCCCCCAGAGGAGGTCAGAATAGTTTTGAACAAAATAGCAATATGAGTACAGTTTTATTGATTTCATCTAATCGCTGTTTCTCAACTTTGGTTTTCATGGAGTGATGTAATTGCCTTGAGAAGTCATAGGTTAGTGTTCTAAGTGTGTAGTGAAAGCTGTTTTTCTGTTCTTTTCAACTATAAAAATCAATATTACTTCCTTTAATGGAAACTTTCATAATGAGAGATTATAATAAAATGATAAAAGGTTAGCTTGGTGATATGTCGATAGGAGTAAAGATATTTATGGACAATTACAGAGGTTATTTTTTTCTAAATCTTGCAAAAAAATTTGTTTAATCATTTTATACTTCCTTTGAAGTATGATGTTGCAGTGTGATAGGAAAAGAATATTTTTGTGGGACAAGATGTGGTAGGCTTAGTTAGATCATGTTTTATTTTTCTGCTAAGGCTGCTGTCTGGTAGCTGTGTTTGTCTAGAGAAAAATGAAGGGTGAGAGAAACTGGGAGGAGAAAAACTGAAGAGAGGAAACCCAAGAGAGCATACAATCATCTGCCTTCAGAGGAGCATTTCTGAGACTAATTAGCTGGTGGATCCAACCCATAATGGAGTAAGGAGAGAGGTTCAAAAAGACAGTGAGGGAAACCTCAGTGAGGAAGAATGTGACAGAACACTGAGCAGCCTGAATCTGACAAAAGTGTTTGCCGAGATCAAAATAAATGCTAAAAGCAGAAACCGAAGGAAAGGATATGAGAAAAGGAGTAACCACCATCCCCATCCAAGGAATACTAGCCAGAAAGAGAGGCAAAGATATGTGAATAATGGAAATCGATGGCAAGGAGAAGAGGACTAATGTGTCTAGACAGAGCAGAAACATGTGCTAGAGATTTGGTAGGGACCTGGGTAAGAGCATGGAAAACCCAGTGATAATCCAGTCAGGCAAGAAGTTAGGAAGGGTGCAGTGAATAATGAAGAAAAGAAAGAGCTAGAGAAGAAATTCTATTCCTGTGACAACAGGAAAAGCAGATGATTGAGGAAATGTTGTATGAAAACCCAAAATCAAAGAGACATACAGTTCATGGAAGAACTATCTCATGAAAGAGGAGAAATATGTTACAATGTAATGAAGTCAAAGGGAAATGGTGACAATGAAACCACGGTGATAATTACACCCTGTACCTTGGCACACAGAAGTGGTAGAAGGATGACAGGAGTTAGCAAAGGAAGAGTTACGTGATCAGGGTGGTGAACCAGACAAATTCCACACACAAGGATAAAGATGTCAAATCCCAAAGAAAGAACAAAGTGTGAGGATGGATCAGAAGGGATGGAAAGTTGGGAAGGAGAAGGCAAGGCTGAGGCGAGAGGAGATGGAGTAATAAAAACCAGGTTGGGAACACCATTTCGGATCCACCAAAAGGATCCTGTAAGGAGTGTCCCAAAACAGAGTAAAAACCTGCAGAGGAGAAGGAGAAGAGGACATGCACAAGAAAAGAAAGATGGGACCAGTCCAGACTAAGGGTATAGACATTCAGGGCTGAATAATAAAGCACAGGAGGCCAGAATAGAGGAAGTTTAGCAATGAGTGGTGTGGCAAGGCAACAAAAGGAGGATGAACAATTTTAAAGTTGAACAACGCAAGAGTAGTGGGTGAGGGACCAATCCATGGGTAAGACTTGGTCATGTCAAAAAAATAGCCTGCAATGATGTGCAGTGCCCCTAGAACATGACAGGTTTTGAAACTCACCCAAAAGGAATAGGCCTATAACTGCGTCTGAACTTTAACTACTATATGTACATGTTAAGGAGTAAGGAAAGAAGCTTAAACATTAACTATTATGAGTATGTGTTACAGAGTAAGTAGCCACAACTAAGCATTAACAGTGGGATATGGTTTGGAGTAAATCTATATACTACTAAAACTCTGAGATTGTTTGTGTGTGTGTGTGCTTGTCTATAATTAAATACAGCAAAAACGGTGCACAATACCACCATATTTGTAATGAAATGAGAAATACTATTTTAAAAATTCTGATTTTCTGTATGCAATAGAATTCTAATCTTTGATAGAAGCTTACTAAATTTCATGAATAGACACTTGGTAAGTTTGGAATTACATTAGAAATTAATTCTCCAATTCAAGCTGAGTCCAATGGACTAAATGCATCTAGGGTTAATAATTAACAAAAATTTGGCTTACTGATGGTTTTGGTGTAATAAAAAATATTTTTATTCTACTCCAATGGTTGTAAACAGAGTGAAACTACATATGGGTTTTTCCAATCAAAACAAAAATAAAATTTAAATTTGCATACATTAAGAACTTTAAAGGAAATGCTTACATAAACGTAGGAAGACATTTAAATCAGTGATTGAAATATACAACAAAGGTGAGCATTTTTAATTGTTTCTTAAAAAAGTATGGTTCTAAAATTGATATACTTTTTAAAGCTGCTAATTCACACAAATATATATATATATATATATAAAAATAAAATATTTTAATGAAGTTATATATTGCATGATGACTTCATACCAATTTTATCGAGAATTTGTTTTTGAAATACAATAAAACAAACCATACAACGGTGCATCAGATCAATGCACTGAGCATTTTGAGTTAATTTTATTGGTCTATAAGCAGGTAAAGCTCTTACTAATAATGTAACAGTGAACATTTTGTTGGTAGTCTCATATTTGGTCTTAGTCATAGCTTTATTTTCATTCAACATAAAATGTGTTGCAAGTCATTGAATTATTTTTTTGTATGCTAAATATACAGTAGGAACTTTATGCTCTCAAAAAGTACACATCTATTTCTGATGTATCAGTGGGCCATCAATCCATTGGAATTTGATTCTGATTTATTTATTTTTTCTGTAAGAGGCATGTCTAAGTTTTTGCACATTTCTGTGCTAGGTTGACTTCATATATTATTTGTAAGTAAAGCTAAAATAACTTAAATATACTTTATTCACAAAAATTTGAAAGATGTAATAAAAAATTTAGATTTTGAAATAAATTTTGGCCATCCAATTTATTTATTTCACTTTATTGCAAAAGCTTGTTTAACAAAGGACTAGCCAAATTTTTCTAATGAGACACTTTTTTACTATTATTAATATTATTAAGAGCCTTCATGTAATAGTTTTAAATGCTCTTTTTTTCATGTTTTTAGTCAATAAATTTTCATTGAATTTATTAACAGTAGTCAGATTACAGATGTGACTTCTCTGATGTGATTTTCCTAATAAGTTAAATCACCTTCTCAACGTTCTTGTGCCTAATTGTAATATTATTTTTCAGAAACCACCAATTGCCTGCAGTCTTTGTCAGAGGGAAGGACATTTGAAACAGGTACTTTTTTAACAATTTCTTAAGTTGACATGAGAAATTCAAACCTCTTGTTTATCATTGTTTGACAACATCTTAAAAACCACTCATTTGTGTTTAGTATCGAATGAAGAGAAAAAATTTATCTCCTCTTCATCTGATGTTGTGTCATCTGCATGAAATCAAGATACAAGATTAAAACTCTTTTGAATATAATTTCATAAATATTATTTTACGGGCTATTGTATGGAGATTTTGACAGAAGGTCTCAAAAATATGACTTAACCTTTTTTTTAATAAAATCCTAAATCTTTAATCTGAAATTCTAGTACTTCTTGGTGTTGTGTTTAGTAGAGATAAAATTACAAGTTTCCATTGTAGGTCTTATTAGTTTGTCTGTGTGGTACTTGACTGGGTTCATCTTGCTCTGATGAAAAAATTGCACCATTGAATGAAAAAGTTATTTAATATATAGTTGTAATCATTCCTCTAGACATTTTTTCAAGTACTTGAGAGTTGAAATTTATTTAATTTTATACATAAGAATTTAAGGAAACAGCAAGGTTTTTATCTTGAGTTGATCTCACCCTTCTCTCAAAGAAATGGTTAATGTTTGTAAATTTCTTGACACTTTTATGAGCATAAAATGACATTCTTAACCTTTCAGAGAAAAGTCAAAATAGTTTTAAAGAAAATAGTATCAATTTGAACCTTGTAATATCAATATAAGTGTAGTTTTATTGATTTTAGCCAATAACTTTTCACAGCCTTGGTTGCTATGGTGTGATGTAACTGACAGTATCTCATCTTTGAGATTATATTATATATGTCATATTACTTCTTTTGCATTTCACCAAGAAATTTAATTGAAGTATCTTTTCAACTTGCTCTTCTGTCTTGTAAATGTTTTTGTTGTAAATCCCGCTGAAGTTTTATCCATTTTTTTTCTGTCTTCAAATGTAGATGGTATATCTTGTAATCTGGGTCTACAATAAGATGTCTTTTTGTTGTATTGTAATCTTCTGTATCTGTTGCCTGATTATTTTCATGATAGTTAATTTAATTGTAATTTTGATTATTTGGTTGTTAGAAGAAGTGTACACGTTAATTTCTGTTAGCTGTTTATTTTCCTGACATTAATGAAGTAGTTTATGAGATGCTAATCAATGTAATTGCTGTTCATAGGTTACCAATTATATTGTGTAAATTATAATGGCACTCATTATTTTATAACACCAAATACTAAGATAGTAACATATTTTAAACAATGAATGTAACACGGCTGTCAGTAGGAAAGATTTATGTGTTTGTATTAAGAAAACTGTTCCATTTATGAAGCGTTATATGCAAATTATTTTAAATGTCAGTTTCAGTATTTGTCTAAAATAGCTACTGTGAAGTGTCCAGAAGTGTCCAATACAGTGAAGTCACACTGAAAAATACATTAACTTGTGTAAAAATTGATGGATCATTTCATCAAAATTTTCATTTCATGTAAACATATTTCTGTTTATTATAAAATTGGAAGCTATTTTTTATTTTGTATCTTTGCAAATTTCCTGGAAACCTTCCAAATCTCCCCTGCCAGATCATGACTTACAATTTGTGAAAGGCTGGACTTGTTAAATTCTTGTTGTTGTTATGAGGAGGATTTTTTTTTTATAGAATAGTGAACTTTTTGACACATTCTCTTTTACTTTAGGGAAACATTGTAAATATGTATTTAAAGTTTAAGGACAATAAATAACATGTTTATTTGTAGAAAATACGAATGAATGTACAGTTCTGTTATTTGTAAATTTATAGTAAATAATTAAATTGTTTTTAGGAAACTCTTTTGTATTTTTTATTAAATTTTAAGCTAATCTGTCTTGAACTAGACCTTATCTAACTTTTGTTTGTGCCTTTTATTTATTGGACATTTAGAAATATATTAAATTCATATACTGTGTAATATTATAGTACTTGTACCCACAGTTGTAAAGTAGAAAAGGATTATTTAAAAGATTGCTACCATCACATAAAATATTTGCCTTTAATAGTGAGTGTAATTTTCATTATGTTTGTAGTTTCTAGTAACTGACACAGTGGGTGGAAATTTATATTCATAATATAAGTACAATATAATATGTAAAATGAATCTTGAGATATGAAAGAGTGCCTTGTTTCATTTGATTCATTTTTTCTTCATTTATCCACAGTTTTTTGTTGATTTTTTTTTATAGGATTGTCCTGATGAGAAACTACCAGAAGTAAAACCTCTTCCACCAATGACAGAACGTTATTTACGAAAACTTGATACCATGTGTAAAAACATTCTGAGTAGGTGATCAGTGTTTTATTGTTTAGCTACAGTAGTTACGCATATATTGGGTTACGTTTCATGAATAGTTAGTAATAAAAAAGGTAAAAGCGTCTTTGTTTTCGTACAAGAAAATAATCTATGTTAATTTCTAATGATTGTGCTTTTCAGTACTGATATGATAGTGGAGAAACAACTTAAAAACTACTTCAAATACTTCAATCCTAAATCGCATAGCTCAATAGAAAAGATTTTGTAATAAAAATGGCTAAAGCAGTGTTAGATAAAAACTGTGTAACTGCATGAATTTGTTAGTGAAATGGATTAGAATTTTTTTTTTATGTGACAGAAGTTTTCATTAAATCTGATAATATTCATTTTTATGGATATTTTTCTGTTTTTACAAACTCATTTTTCTGACAGATTAATTTGATAGCTTTGAGATTTTGGCAAAACAAAAAGTAATATTTATTGTGAGTGTTGATTATCCAGGTGAAGTAGCATCACCTTTTAAGTTTGATGGAATGGGTTAGAAAATGTGACATAAGTTTTAATTAAATGGGATGGTATTCATTTCCATAGATATTTTTCTCTGTTTAGTAACTTATTCTTCTGACAGATTAATTTGATAATTTATAAATTTCAGCAAGAAAAAAATAATTTTTTTGGTTATATTTGGAAGTGTTGGTAATCCAGGTGAAGTAGCATCACCTTTTAAGTTTGCTTTGATAATGCTATAAAATTATACTAATAGTTCACCTGAAAAGTAAAATTAGAATTGGCTATTATCACAAAAGCTAACAGGAGCAAAGATTATTTAATTAAGATAAATTAACAAATCTTTAGTCTTTTATTCAAACATCTCCTTCACTGGTGTGCTTGAATATTTTCCCTGAAAACTATAAATACTCCAAATTTCTGTTTATATGTAAAAGAAAAGACTACTTTGGTGGGCTTCAATGTAATCTTGGTAACATTTGATAGCTTTAAAGGTTGATTTAAAATATTATATTCTTTTTTTTAAAATTGATAAACTTTAAACAGTATAGTGCCTAGTTTGAGTATTTTTATATTGAAAAGAAATTACATACTGATGTATTTCTAGGCATCCAAACTTTCAAATAGCTACATATTTTTTCGGTACTATTGAACTGCAGTGATATATTTCATAGAGAAATTGCAACTGATTTCAAAGTAAAAAATCAAATCACCAGGTTTGATTAACAGATCAGGCTTATCCTTTTTGAATATATTAGATACATTTTAAATCATTTAGAAATTAGGGATTAGAACCTTCTGTTGATTTGCATATTTCCATAATTTTTTAGGATTGCATCAATTGTTTTTGAGGTTCTAGTAATAAACCCAAGAGTATAATTTGAGGGAGAGTCTTAATTTTTGTTTCTGAAAATGTATTTCTTACCAAAGTTATAAAGATTTAAGAAAAGTGAATATTTTTATGTTAAGAAAAATATATAACTGGGTAATTTACACAGTCAGAATTATGACAACATTGCAAAAATTATAACTGATTTTAGTACATTTCAAGAGTTTGTTATTGCTGTTGTAAACATGTCCAATAACAGTCATTTCTGGTTATACTATGCAAGGTTTTCTTGTTGAAATTTGATAGTCCTGACAACATTTTAAAAATGGAATAGCAATGAAATAAAACAACAAATGTGTTGAAAAGTTAATCCTTTTAAGATTGGTTATGGGTGAAAGGCCATGTCATCTCATTTGTTGACTCACATTCAAAATTTTATTGAACTACTATTTCATGTATTTATATCAATAAGTTTGGTACCAAACTATAGATTATAATTCAAATTTTAGCGCTATACATTACTTAATTTCGTAATTTAAAAGTTAATAATAAAAAGCACAGATAAACAGTTATTTCTGATTATTTCTCAGGAGAAAATGCTCCAGATGATGAAACACTTTTTCAGAGGAAACAAATGGTATTGGAATTGGAAGCTTTCATACGTGAACTTTATCCAGGTATGAATGACAGCAGCTGTTATTTTTGCACAATATTAAGAGGGTTAATGGCACTTTATAAGAAGGATTAGTTTATGCCAGTCTATATGCTGTGATGTCATGGGAGACATGATTACCACCTGTAGATTTCAACCACAGTGGATTCCAACCCAGTCAACAATGCTTTTAAAATAAGGAATATTTCATAGGATACTTGTGTGTATGGAGATTGTTAGCCACATAGGATATCTTACTTTTATCAGACATCTGAGATATTTTGATGCAGTATGGCATTCACAAATCTATATAAAATATTTATAAACGTGTTTTAGTTGGGGGGTGGTTTGTACTACAAATGCCAATGTAATGTTTTTTTATACATGATACAATGGTTTTGAAACAACTTTTTTTTACATACATATATGAATTGTTAGATTTAAATTTAGAATATTTCAGAGACATCCAATCTTTATACTTTCTCAAACTATAAAATATGTTACGTTCCAAAGTGCCAAAATGAAAGACATATTTTCAGACTATTTTAGAACCTGAGTTGCAGTTTTTGTTGTAGCTGTACCTCATATCTTTAGCACACTTCTTATTCTTTTTCCTGAAATGGAACATACATGTGGTTTGTCATGTGACTGCCACATGAACCACATATTGTGTTGAAGCTTCGTTTACAAGCATTGTAGTTGTATGCATGTAAACATGAACACAATCTAAGTATATTTTGGTGTTCGATTCCACATAAAAGGCTTGAGAGATTTAATGCGATGAACAAATTACATCAAAACAGTTGTCCTTCAACAAAGCACCATCTATCAAATGATGTATTATATTATGTTCTTTTCTGTACAGAGAATTGTCTATTTTACTTCCAGTTCGAACTTTATTCCCACAGGAAGCACATCGATGAGCTTAACTGAATTTTTAATAGCTCTTATCACATAGTTAGAAAGCCAAAAATATTATATTATAATACACTGTCTGGTTTTTATATGTTATTATTCTGTGTTTTTAGGTGCATTATTTAATTAAATAAAAATTATGTATTGCATTAGTGTCATTAGTATAAAAAAGTTAAGTTTCATAAGGTCCAGGTAAGTACTATAGTTTTATTTTTCATATGTATTCTTTACTTATTATGTTAAAAGTAACTAAAATGTATACACCAGAAACTTGTTAAGTTAGATTACATAAAAAAAATAATAATTTTCATGAATTATGTTCACAAGCAGTTTGCAATTAGCATTACATAATTCAATAGGGTAATGTGAGCTACACATTCACCGAGTGATTTGTAACTTGTGTGGCAGGATTATTAGTTAGACACAGTTAAAAAGGTAATGAATCAATAAAATTAAGTATAAATAGATATATACTGTTGCAAGCTTTAAGCTACTTAGGATAAAAAATTTTGGTTTCCTGTTACAATTTGCAGTCATTCCAGAAAGAAAAAGGGTGATTTGGTATTATTTTTAATTTTTCATAGAGGTTATGAGGTTAGTCAAATTGACCAATACTCTATAGAGATAAGTATACAAAATAACAGATAAAATATAAAGTTTTTCTGAAAAAAGTATTTAATATTTATTTAAGAGGTTTAGGGATTATGCAAACAAAATTTGAAAATCTTCAGATGAAGAAAAGTATTTTTTAATCTTAACTTGAAAATCACTTTAACACTATATAATTTACAGACAGTTTTAGTAAAAATACTTATAAAAATTGTGATGTTTTGTCAACATTAAATTTTACTGAAAGTTTGCCCAATTTCTTGAAGATATGTTAAGTAATTTCAGAGTCATATTATGTATATACCACTATAGTTACAAGGTCATGTAAAATACATGTGCATGTTTCAACAAGGGTAAAGAAGAGTCTTCATTGTTCGTCATGGAAGTGGAAGAATTTGCATGACAAGAATATTCAAAATAGCAGTTAGCTTCAAAACCTAATCCAGTCTGGAGCATCACCCTTGTCTGTAAAGTTACGAGTATGATTACAGGAGAGACCATTTCAACCTATTTAACTGTTGTAATAAAGCTGGTTATATCTACTTATACTGTTGTCAAGAAAATTTGAAATCAATGGCTGTTTTCATGATAAAGGTGGCTGTAGAACTAAAATGAACAGTTTCATTCAACCACCTTCTTATTATATAAATTGTAATGTTGAGCAGTAGTTCTTAATCATAAAAATAACATTAAGTTTGATCAAAAATTAAGAAAGTAGCACCAAGGGCGGGATGAAACCTGAAACTTTACTATTGTAAAATGTGATTAACTCTGAGTATTACTAGACTATATAGAAATTTCATGAAATTGGATTTCTCTCCTTCATGCTATATATATCTATTATAACCATAATTATATTTATTCTCAGATGCATTTCTTCACCTTTTTGGATCCTCGTGCAATGGTTTTGGTTTTACTGACTGTGACTTGGACATATGTCTAACTTTCAAAGGTGATGAAAAGGGAGAGGTAGGTAAAATGTTTTTGATGTTTATGTTTCGCAACTACAGTGGTGGTCATATTTTATAGAGATAAAGATGGAAAGAAGTTTAAATACAGACAGGGAACATTTACAGAATTTCATATGCAATCTTGAACAAGAATCAGTGCAGTATTGTATAAAAAAATGTTTGTGTCTTCTAGTTAGAAAGATTCATTTTTCAACATGACATTGATCCAAAACATATATCTAAACTATGCCAAGGCTTCATTGAAAACAAGAAACTAAGAAATATATACCAAAACATGGTTTAGTTTACCAATCATAAATACCAGGTTCATAACCTATTGAACTTGTGTGGGACAAAATCAGTAGCTGTCTAAAAACCTATGAGAACATACAAAAATGTAGCAATACATTCATAAAGCTCTCTAATGACTGAATATTTTGATAAACTGATTGATAGAATGACGTAACCTAGCACAACTGTCATTAAGGCCAAAGGTGGTTACTTGGATTAAACTAATGTTTAAGTACAAGTAATTAGATTATGATTACATTTTCACAATTAAATAATTTAGTCTTTACTGCTATTATAATCAAATATTTGATAATAGATGTACTTATTTTAGTTTTATCTGCAAACATTTTCTTATATCCACTAATTCCATTCACAAAGAAATTGTAATTTGATGATGAGGAACCCATTTTGAGACTAATAAAATTTGAATGGTTAACAAAGAAAACTTTATTATAAGTTGAACATAGTAACAAATGTGCAATGTTTTTGGTTTGTCATCATCAGGTACAAGTGGTTTATCTAGCTTCAGGAATATACATATATACATAACATGAAACAAAGAAGTCAAGTGATTTGAGATTGCTTAATGGCTTAACTTTTTCAGCATGGGCTCGGTCCCTGAGACCACCTCGTAACCATTTTGTGCTTGTTATAGTTTTCATGCTATAACTTTTTAGTTAGTAAGCAAATGTTAACGAAATTTGGCAGATTATCAGTAAACATTACAATGCTTTCATATGTAAAATATAAAATTTTTTATTAAGTCTCAAGGTTTGGAAAGCAATGTTTTTCTCATGTCTTTTTTCTTTT
>NW_013667248.1:53203-53842 GCF_000517525.1 Limulus polyphemus | reverse complement strand
GTTAGTAAGCAAATGTTAACGAAATTTGGCAGATTATCAGTAAACATTACAATGCTTTCATATGTAAAATATAAAAATTTTTTTATTAAGTCTCAAGGTTTGGAAAGCAATGTTTTTCTCATGTCTTTTTTTTCTTTTTGCATGTTGCCTATCTATCATGCAGAGTAATATTCATTTTAAGATTAAAAATACTTTTATGCATCAGAAAATTTTTAAATTTTACATACGAAATCTTTATAATGTCTGAATATATAATATCAAGATAGTTATCAGTTGTTTCTTAAGAAAATACTTTATATTTTATCAGTTATTTCAGTCATTAATCTCTGTACGAGTTTGGTAGATTTGACCGATCTTGTAACCACTTTAAAGAAATAGGAAATAAATATAAGTTATGTCTCTTTCATTCTAGAATGAATACAAATTATAACATAAAAACATAACTGTTTAGACTAAATACCTTAAATCTCATAACATTATATATTAATATATATTTATTGTTTTTATTATATTGACCTTTCACCCGTGCCTGGTTAACACTACAGAAGTTACAATGACACGGCACGTGCACTTTTGTTACTATACACCTGGAAAAAAGTTAAGCACTCCCGTGTTTTTTTCAAGTGATTCAGATTCGAC
>NW_013667248.1:42338-52235 GCF_000517525.1 Limulus polyphemus | reverse complement strand
TGGAAAAAGGTGGGTTGGGTGCCACTGTTTGATTTATTATATGAGCAACATCTTAGCAAATACAAAAGATAAGACATTTTTATTTTATATTTTAGCTTGTCAATATCAGTAATTTGAGTTTCTAATTTGTAGAAAACTATAGACTTAGTATTTTCACATCACAAGTATGTAATTTGAACCAGCGCTTAATTCAACATACCACGTGACACACAAAAATCTATGTTTATCTGTGTTATTTAATATTTACTTTTAAATTAAGAAATTGAGTACTGTATAGTACTGAAATTTGAATTATAATCTACAGTTTGATACCAAACTTTTGACATAAATTCATAAAATAGTAGTTCAATAAAATTTTTAATGCGAGTCAACAAACGAGATGACATGTCCTTTCACCCGTGACCCATCTCAAAAGGGTTAATTAATAAAGACATCTTGACACACCAGAGTTGTTGTTTCAGAGTGACACTGTTTTGTTCAATTAAGAAGACGTTTTTCATTTTATGTATGTTGATGTTTGGTTCTCTGTTTAAAATGACAGTTTTTTAATTGGTGTACAATGACTTTTTGTTTTGCAGTGGTAGTAAATATAAGAGGTTTTCTAATATGATCAGTGAACCTGGTTTCCATTTCTCATCTGGTTGCACTGAAATATAATTGTGGACAGTTATTATAAAGGATGTTAATATTGTGTGTTTCTACATTATTTTTTTATTAGAGATTATAGTTTAGGCCTAAGCTTTTGAGTGAACTTGAAATTGACAGGAATTTTATGTTTAATCACAGTTTCTGTCCAAAAGTGAATTATTTTTGAACTGATTTCTGGGATAAATGGTAAACTACAGTGTAATCCTGCATTGTTGGTTGGGTCTTTAGTATCAGTTCTTGTATGAATTGAGTTTTGAGGTTTATTTTGTGATGGTTGTGTTAATTTTTTTTCCATAATAACTGGTGGAAATTTGTTGGCCTGAATAAAGGAATACTTCAAAAGTTTGATTTCTTCATGATTGTTTCCACTAGGCACTCTTGAAGCTGTCTTTATGACATTTTTAAACATGTATATATATTGATTTTTGTTTGGTTTTATGATTAGAAATCCAGGAAATACACAGGCCAATTGAATGTTCTTACAATGAATGTTGGTTTGGAATTGTGTGTTAGATCTAATAATAATGAAGTTATGACAAGATAATTGTTTGTTGTTTTTGTGTTCAATGGTGAATTTAATGCTGGATTGAATGTAGTTTACATATTTGAAATATTCATATCAATTGAAGGAAGTGGGGGGATGAAGTGTAGAACTTATGGCTTGACTGTATCATAAATATGTTGACAATAACAGGTGAAACAAAGTTTACCATGCTTAAATTATTTATTTAAAGATAAGTTTTATTGTTGAAAGTTGGTTTTGGTTGCAGTGAATTGTGAGTGGGAGATAAATTGTACAAGGGATGTAGATTAATGAGTTGGGGCCATTGATCTAGAGTTCATGTGCAGTATTACAAGCTTCGTTTGTGGGAACTTCAGCGAAAAGTAACTCAACATCAAAGTGAGCTAGTAAAGCTTTTGTGTTTAGTTGGTCTAGAGTGTTTCTGAAATTGGTGTTGTAAAATCAGTTGACAAATTATTCACAAGGCTTGCCAGTAAACATAAAATTCCTATTAATACTAGAAATAAATGACCTTATAACACCAGAATGTTGTTTTTATTTAATTAGCCACCCAATGTTTCACTTTACAGCTCATTCAGGACTGTTCACTAAAACACAAACCAAAACTGACAGTACAAAGCTTCAAATGGTTTAAATAATAAATAGACAGATTTTGGTGTTATAAGGTCATTTATTTCTAGTATTAATATGTCTTCTATACACCAATATGCACTACTCTAAAGCCTGGCCCTAAGTTAAAATCCTTGCTGAATAACAATTATATAGAAATATACAATACAAATATCATTTATAAAATAATGTGTAATAACTGTCAAGATTTCTACATCAGTGAAACCAAAAGAAAATTGAAAACCAGTTTCACTGAACATAAATCATAATATATCTGTTAACCCTTTCACAACAGGAGCCCCTTTAAATGCTTTGCTGCACAAGTCACTGTGTTACATTTAAACTTTAATTAAACACCTTTATTATCAATGTATATGAATTAAATTAACATTATAATGTATATTATAATTCCAAGTTTTATTTTATCCAAATTTCAAGTTCTTTATTTCGAAATAAACCTTTAAAAACTAATTAAAACTTCAGATGTATTGTCATGTGACCAACAGACTATGAAAATTTTCTACGTTGACACTCTGTGTGTTCAGTAATATAATGGCAGTACTGTAGAGGTACATCTAGACAATGAGATGCTTAGATAACCTTTTGACTAACCTCATTCAAAGTTCTCTGAATGAATACAGTTAGAATAAACAAATACATTTTTTCAACCCCTGACAGCTGCCACACCCACTTTTGACAGATTTGTTTGAGCTTTATGTAGATGTTATATACACATGTGTCTAACCATTAGAAAGAGCTCATTTTATAGTATAATCTAACAATGGTTATTTTGAAATTGGGGTCAAGTTGCCACACCCACTTTTGACAGATTTGTTTGAGCTTTATAGTCTCCATGTAGATGTTATATACACATGTGTCTAACCATTAGAAAGAGCTCATTTTACAGTATAATCTAACAATGGTTATTTTGAAATTGGGGTCAAGTTGTCATTGCGGAGTACAGGAAATTGACTATAGTATGGTTGGCTGTTTGATCAATTATAAAACTTACAATTGTTTCTTAACTAAATATGTTATAGTTAGAGATACAGTTTAAGTTTTATTTAGGTCTTACTATTATATTTTAGTTAATTATATATTAGTTATGATTTAAAATGCATAATTAAAAGGATTAAACATTTTTTAAATATGCATCATACTTTGCATCATAAATTACAAATATAAGTAAAACATCTTTAAAGATATTCTAAAGGTATATATTTTTTTATTTCCTGATTTTAATCATTTCATTGCATTGTACATTAATGATAACAGCTAGTGATATAATAAAGAAAATGAGAAATAAAATATAAACATTTACCTTAAAAAACTTTTGATATCCTTTTAGGAGGCTCTAGAGATTATGCAAATGAAATATGAAAACTATAAAACAAAGAAAAGTATTTTTATACTTAAAATGACAATCACCTTGCACTCGATTTGTTAATACTTTGAATGCAAGTAACTACAACAGAAAAATAATATATGTTTAGTAATAATACTTAATTATGATAACATCATACCAGTTATTGAGAGGGTACTTCAAGAAATCTCAGAGTTACTGCATGTATTGTTGTACAAGTGAAATTTGTGACTTGATTTCTGCAAATTACACAAGCTTGCCACAAAAGGGGTTAAAAACCCTTTAATTTTAAATGAAGAACCAACATCAACAAATGCAAAAATCAAAGAATTCATTTGAAATGACAAAACAGACTCGTACTGAACCAATGCCTCAGCATACCACGATATCTTTACTAAGCTACAATATAATCTCCAGTCGCATGACTTCTTTGTTCCATACTCTGTACGTGTGTTTATTCTATCTATCTATCTATATATACATACATAGTGGTTGTGTGTGTGTGTGTGTGTGTGTGTGTGTGTGTGTTTATATATATATATATATACATGCACACACACCTGTATCTAGATAAACTACCTGTACCTGATAGTGACAAAACCTTTTCTAAACATTCTACATTTACACGTGTTAATATGTTAAACTTGTAATAAACTTTTCACGTAATTAGTTAGAAAGGACTGTTTTTTATGTAATCTTGTACTTCAATATTTAATATGTTTTCTTCAATTGTTAAAAAGTGTGTACACTTTACAAACCATTTTAATTTACGTTAGGTTTAATATTTGATTGTTTTCTGGTGAGTAGAAGATCAAGTTTTTAAGAAGAATCTGGTGGTTTAAAAATAAAGAACAGCAAATTGGGACCTTAAGAACTTGGCTTATTGTATATGTTATTTTCCCTTTCACATGGAGAAACTAACATGTAACACATGTAATGATGATGAGATTTTGCAACAGTTTTGTAATATAGTTAATCATTATACTTTCCCTAGCTTTATATCTTTCTTTTTTTATAATAAACCTTTGTTTGTTCTGTATATAGAAATATTAAATAACACAGTTTAAACATCCTAATCTATTAATCCTTATGTTTTTCAGATAGACTAATTTTCTTTGTTTTTTTCTTAGACATGTAAAAATCAGCATCCTGCAATCATTGAGAAGCTGGCAGAAAAACTACACCATAAATGGGGTCTTACTAACATTGTTGCTATAACAACAGCCAAAGTACCAATTGTAAAGTTTATGGACAAGTTAACCAGGCTAGAAGGAGATATTAGTTTATACAATGTACTGGTATGTTGGGTAAAAATTAGGAGAAAAAGTAAGAGGAGTAATATCACTTAAGTTGAAAAAAACTTATTGGACAATGTTTTGAACAACCACACTTTGTCAAGCTTTGTTTTCAGCTTAAAAGATTTAAACAGAGCTTGATAAAGAGTAGGTGTTCAAAGCATCACCCAGTTGAAGGTTTCTGTTTTGAAGATGTTATTACGCTTTTTTTTTCAAGTCACATTTTTTATTTTATATTTCAAAACTTGGGGTTAAAAAATGTAAAGTAAAACAAGCTGTGTGAGGTAAATTTTTCAATAGAAATACAAGATAGTACACAATGTGAAAATGAAAAAAGTTTCAATCTACATGTGATGAAGAATGTTGCTGAGCAGACTTATAGAACAGTTCATTGTTCACCAAGAATCTTGTGTTTCTATATTTATATAGAAGCTGAGCAGACTTGTAGAACAGTTCATTGTTCACCAAGAATCTTGTGTTTCTATATTTATATAGAAGCTGAGCAGACTTATAGAACAGTTCATTGTTCACCAAGAATCTTGTGTTTCTATATTTATATTTTAAAAAATTGATATGCTAACGATAGCTTATGTTTGAAAGAATCAGTATAATAAAATACAGCAAATTTATAACACTTCAAAGTTTAATTTTACAATTTATTGCATTATAAAACTCAAAACATTTTCAATTGTAATAAATACTAATATTGAAGTTTTATCAGAAATGGTTCAATAAAACAAAAGATTGATTGATTTACACAGAAAAAATTAAACTTAGAATAACAGAGCTCCAATTACAATCCATTTATAATTGATAGTGCTTAGAAAAGTATTGAAAAATAATCTATTAGATAAAATGTTAGATTTAAATATACAGAATTTGGCATTCTAAACTTTATTTTATTCAAAAACCAAATAATACTCAAAATTAATACCACATAACTGATTATATTTTCTACCTATTGGCTGAACATTTTCTGCCATGTAAAGGTATTTAAACCAACTTTATATAGGTTAACGTGGAAAGAACACTCAAACACCCAATTCTTCAGCATGCAGTGCTTGATTTGAAAACTGAACAAGAAGTTTTTATATTTTTAAAGTGATTTTTTATTGATGTGTTACATCATAATTCTAGATTATTAGTTGACCTTAAGCTTCAAGAATTTGAACATAACTTACATTACATTTTGCTCTTTAACTTTATATATTCTTCTTGCAGGCACAACAGAATACTCACATGTTGAATGTGTATTCTAAAATTGATGTGAGAGTGCAGATCTTGGGTTACACCATGAAGAAATTCACAAAGGTTTGCCACAATAAATGATACATTTTTACTGGACATTATGTTCGTAATAAATATTTTTTATATGTTTCTATTAAACTACAAAATAGAGATTAGTGTTTGTTAAAGACAACTATCAGCCATTCTGTTTATTTACAGATTTGTGATATCTCTGATGCTTCCCGTGGAAGCCTGTCATCGTATGCATACATTCTTATGGTTTTGTACTACTTACAACAGAGGAACCCACCTGTAATCCCTGTACTTCAAGAGGTAATGTGTGGTCAAATCTAATCTGTGGATAAACTGAAAACACCTTGGTCATTTAGATCATTAAAGGGATAATAATTACAATTCACTTGCTTAATCAGATTTATATAGTAGGAAGTATAATGCAACATTGTTTATTTTTCTGTTAAAACAGATTATCTATTAACTTTGTTTCAAGGAAGTTAGAAAGATATCTAGGTTCAAAAATACAGAACCCTATAACTCAAGCACTTTCAAAAGGTTTAATTTTTATATCATTATTTCCAGGAAGTAACACTACATAGTGTCTACAATCATGTAAAGAAGGATGAAAGTTTGACATCAAATAGATTATGAGAAATAAAATAATCCCAGTTTTTTGAACAATATATTTATGCATCAGAAACTTGGAAGGTGTAAAAATAAAATGGAAAAAGTTGAATATTGCAATTTGTCTCATCGTGGTCTTTAGAAAAGCATTATTTTCAAACTATTTCGTCTAAACAATAAGAAACACATTGTGCAAAATCTACATATTTTCAGTTTTGGTTTAGAGTTTTTTAATAATTTTACCAAAATAAATATTAATAAACATTCATAAAAAAAGAAAATTTTAAATCTTACAGTTTTATTTATAATTTTATTTTGTAGGTAGTTTAAGGGGAGAAATCAGACATTACTACTGACAAATTGATTCTTCATTTTGACCATGCAAAAACACAAAATACTAGGCTAGAAACGTTTAACTTGTGCTCATTGTGGTGGCAAAAACCACATCTCTATGAGTGCAAGTTGGCACCACACTTTGTCAACTGCTTTGATTCCCACCCATTTTATTTTGATCATACCTTAAATGGATTGAAGAGAAAGAGTTAAGAGTGCGTTAAGACCCTGAATAACATCTCTTATTCAGATGCAAGGAAATCTCCATTCTCACTACACGGTCTCTCTCTAACCCTTAAAATGTTTTCTTGCCCTCCATGGAAAGGCCATTGATAAACCAATGTATACTCCTATCACTGTGCCTACGAGTAAACAAGTTGTACCAGTAAGTAATTGGATCCACTATCCTCGCTTCCAATGTGCAGGATCATTATTTAATTCTATTTATACTAATCTGAATCTCATCCATCAGATGGGGACTTACCCCTACAATCCAGGGAAGGGTCACAGAGGTTAAAAGACCTCTCAGGAAAAAAAAATAGAACTGCTCAAAAATCCAAAGAAATACTCCCAACCTAGGAAAAATAGCTACACTAATACAGTTGAACTATTGGGGGTTTTCTTGCTAATCAGAGGAGACATTTTTTTCAAAACAGTTTTATGACAGATTAGATGGGTTCATGGAAGTGTAACACTGCTGGGTGACCCTCCATGAACGTGCCACTCATTACATCCCTTTCTAGTCTGTGGCCCACCCATATATTTACTGGTCATACTTTCAAGCAATGTTACTTTTATGTGTCTCCAGGAGAGGAAATTAATCAGACTGATGGCATTATAAAGTTGCCATCTCCTTTTCTTATGAAGACTTCAGCAGACATAGTCCATTCTAGTTTGGTGGACATACTAATGGAAAGCATTAACCCTTTCACAACAGGTACCCCTTTTAAACTCCATTCTGCACAAGTCACTGAGTTACATTCAAAATTTAATTAAACAACTTTACAATCCATATATGTCAATGAAATAAACGTTATAATGTACGTTATAATTCGAAGTTTCGTGTTATCTAAGTTTTATTTCCTTTACTTTAAAATAAACCATTAAAAAATACTTAAAACTTCAGTTTTGAGCATTCATAAATCTGAATTTTTGCACTATTTACATGTATGTTCCAAAGTTTTTGGTTGAGTTCAGTTCTGTTCTTAGCCTTGGGAGTTACAGGCCATATGTACATATTTGATGAACGTGTTTATAACCATTAGAAAGAGCTCATTTTGCACTACAATTCAACAATGGATATTTTGAAATTAGCGCAGAGTTGCCATCCTCAGGTAGATGTAACTGCCGGTACTATTTTTGGTTGCTGTGTTCACAATAGCACTTACAGTTGTTTTTTACCTAAATATATTATACTTAGAGAGACAGTTTACTTTTATATTTTAGTAATTTATGTTTTAAAATGCATAATTGAAAGGTTTAAATGTTTTTAAATATATCTCAAACTTTGCCTTGGTTCTCAAGTCGTACGATATTACACGAGTGCAAGAAAACTTTGCCGAAGGCTTGCGCATCTCTGCCAAAGATACTGTAATACACCCTGAGGGCACTGTTGACTTGTGTCCAGATGATTAATAAACACTAAAGGACAGGAAAGGAAAATATAAAATTAAAAATTAGCTATATGTGAAAAGTAAAAGGCCTAAAATTGTGAATATAACCAGAAGAAGATTTTTTAAATATTCTACGAAAAATTAAAAGGTATGTACATTTTTCTGTTTTTTAATTTTAAACATTTCATTGCACTGTACATTGATGATAATATCTACAGTCAGTGATATGATAGAGAAAATGAAATATAAACATTTACCTTAAAAAAGCTTTTGATATTCAATCAGGAGGTTTTAAGAGGCTATGCAAATAAAACTTGAAACTATAAGATAAAGAAAAATATTTTTATAATTAAAATTACCTTGCACTTGAACTGTTCATAGTTTGAATGAAAATAACTACAATATATAAATAACATTTTTAGTAGAAAGACTTCATTAAAATAACATCATTCTTTGTGTACAAGATACGTAATATTTAACAAAATCTTACTAGTTTTTGTGGGATGTAAGCTCAGAGTTATTGTATGTATTGTTGCACATATATCCATCAACAGATGAGCTCCTGTGTTTTACACCATCATAACCTTTTGATCTTCATTCTAGTGAGTGTCTCTATTTCCATGACCTTAGTCAGACTTTTATTTCCATAGATTTGTTAATTTTTTACTTTTTCTCATTCTACAGTGGTGAGGATACAGACTTACAATGCTAATATCTGGGGTTCACTTCCCTGTGGTGGACACATCAGATAGCCCAATGTGGTTTTTCTTTGGAAGCATATATCCAGAAAGCAATGATTGTTTTCTCATCACTGTTAGGGAGATTAGCTTAGTTGATATTATGTGGCTAACATGTCACAGTGAGAGCTGGAGAAGGACATCTGGCCCTCCTTCACCCTCTTTTGGAACTTGATCCTACCATCAATCATCTCCAATGTGTTAATGATTACATATATATATACTGTAACAGACCGTATTGTCTAGACAACAGTACTTACCATCCCTAAAACCTTGACATGTTTTCCACGGTATCCTCATTCATGGAAAACTTCACTGCTAAAGGGCATGCAGGGCTCACAAATGAGCTTGTGATATCTGTCACATATTTACCACTCATACCAATTAGCATAGCCTTTCAGAAGCCTCATGCAAAATGGATCAAACAACAAAAGTCAGTAGGAATCCTGTATTAGATATACTTCCAGAATCTCTTCCGAGGTCTTTGAAATAAGATTTCAAGAGTGAATGGGAAGTGCATTCCTTTTCACTTTTACAAACTAATGGCCAAGAAGTTGCTGATTTACAGGAAATTGTAATCACCCTTGGAAAGAGCTTTTCCTACCAATCAAATATATTTTCTTGTCTTTGTTTTACCATCAAGGCACAGTAAAGTTAGGTAAGAGTATGAAGTAGATGTGACAAATGATGATAAATCATATTTGTGTTGGAAATAAGTTACAGCAAATTGGTTTCTTAGAGAAGAATAGCTTCCTCGGATGTGAAAGAACTGAATGGAACAACATTTACATACATTTTGCTTTCAGGCCATCTCTCCATTTGTCCAAAGTAATGCAGAAGAGATGTGCTGACTACAGCATGGTACGCCAACATATTGACTCAGAAATTGTAGCATTACAATGTCATGGTG
>NW_013667248.1:33468-41338 GCF_000517525.1 Limulus polyphemus | reverse complement strand
AAACGTGCTGACTACAGTATGGTACGCCAACATATTGACTCAGAAATTGTAGTATTACAATGTCATGGTGACAGTCTTCATGGGTAATGCTATAGAACTCCTTGGACTTTTGTCCAAAGTAATGCAGAAGAGATGTGCTGACTACAGTATGGTACGCCAACATATTGACTCAGAAATTGTAGCATTACAAAGTCTACTCTTTTCTGATGGTTAAATTCATGGAACTACAGTCTACTACTCTGGGTGGTAATTTTGGTTACGTCCTTTCAACCTCAACATGTTTGAGGACAACCAGGGGTGTTCAGAAGCTTTTTTCTGCCTCTATTCAACCCCGCTGCTTGGTGAGGGATGTACATATTTGTGAGTATTATAGTTTGTCCTGGATTTGGTTTAACCGGGTCTGGAGCATACATTAAGCTTAGAAAATCAGGCAGCGATGCCTTCGAGGATGCGTCGGGTGGGATAAAGCACTAGGACTAAAAATTTTGGGTGGGTGAGGAGGCCGTCTGTCGGTCCTTTTCAGGGCTAGGATGAGGATCATGGTCCAATTCTCAGAATTTTGCTGTAGGGGAAACGGGAGTACCCCAAGAAAACCTATATACCAAAACCATTTGTTTCAACCTTACTCATTTTTCTTGTGTAGTTGTAGTTGGTACAAATGTAGTAGTGTATGAATAATTCTTTTGACCCAATTTATCAAAGTACACATTTATCAAAAACTTCGCCCGGCATGGCCAGATGGTTAGAGCACTCGACTCGCAATCTGAGGGTCGCGAGTTCAAATCCCCGTCCCACCAAACATGCTCGCCCTTTCAGCCATGGGGGGCGTTATAATGTGATGGTCAATCCCACTATTCGTTGGTAAAAGAGTAGCCCAAGAGTTGGTGATGGGTGGTGATGACTAGCTGCCTTCCCTCTAGTCTTACACTGCAAAATTAGGGACGGCTAGCACAGATAGCCCTCGTGTAGCTTTGCGCGAAATTCAAAACAAACAAACATCAAAAACTTTAGGTGATCCAAAGTCTTTAATGTGTGAATTATTTATCACTAGTTTTATAACTCTTTTTTTTTTAATCAAAAATGTACAAATTAAAATAACTTCTGAAAAATAGAGAGAGGTGCATAAATTCCCATTGATTTTATACTTTTCTTTCTTTAAAAATTCAAAATAACTCAAAAGTTAATTGCCAGAATGAAATAACTGGAAGTTCTAAGATTAATTATATTATTGGAATTTGTTATCTTAAGTTTTCATGTTCTGCTTAATTATTTAATAAAAATATGAACATCTTATTGAATAAAATATTTTTTTACCATAAATAACAACAATAAGTTCTATTTAAGTGTGGCTAATCCAAGACTTTTTGCTTGCCTTGAGTTACAGTGATTATTCATATCATGTGGCCAGAACTGTAACGAGATTACACAGTGAATGAAGAACATCACAAAGCATTGTACACGAAAACGATTATTTGGTGTTTTGTTCAATAGATCTTGGTTAATAATTTCATTGTTATGCATATGATATAAATGTTTTCAGTGCTTTATTAACTGAAGTATCCAATAACGTATGTCTGTAAGTTGAGCAAATATTGCCATATTACTGTCTCATTTTGGTTTATCGTTGTAGTGGCTACATAGAAGAGTGAAGTTTTCTTTATAACACAGATAAAATTTGCAACTATACTTCAAAGTTAGTAAGAACGGCATTTCCATCCTTAAAGAAATTAATATAATTTGTTAATCTGTAACTGCTCTTCTTACACACCGAATTAGTGTTGAGTAAGTTTCATTCTTAATTTGTGATTCATGATTTGAAAATCTTATTTGCTATTTTCAAAAGTTTTTCTTTTTGTCTATCATAATAAACTGTTATGAGCATATAGAAGTTCATTGTTTAAGAACCTTTCTATTTTCAGAAATTAGATTTAATTTTGCAAATTATAATATGATTTTATGTGAACTTATAATGAAACAGAACATAAAAGAATAAAAAATAGCAATTTGGCAAAGTTATTATTAATAGTTGATTTAATATTTGTTTATTTTTCAATTATTCAAACAGTTCATTTTTTAACACTTAATCAAGACTGAACTGTGCTTCATATCCTTTTTGTTTGTTAATAAGTATTAAGTTTATTACCTACAGGAAATATCCATTTCAGCAGTACATCTGTAACCTGATAAAGTTTACACTCGTTATTTACCAAAGATAATTCACTAATGATCAAAATTTGTCCTATTTTTAACTAAAACTATAACTTTTTTATTCATTGTTATAATGACCAAGTATATTTTCATGGTACAAGCTCTTTAATTTAATGATGTATGTGTTGTTGGAAAGCTTTATGTCTTTCACTTAAATGTTGATAGTAGTAAATTGAAGAATGGTCATATAAATCAGTGTTATTAAATAAATAATAGTTTCTATTTTATGTTCCGAGTAATCTGTATCCTGCAATTGTTTTCTTTTAATGTGGGGGGGGGGATAAAATGCCTGAGAGAAAGTTTGTAAAAATATCTAGTTTTCAACAGTTACTTTCTACAGCGATAGTTTTATGAAAATTATCATTTGTTTGGGGTGAAAACCAGAAAGAAATTAATGACCACATGAAACAGTTTTATTTGATTGTTTGGATAAGTTCATATCAAGGTTTAAATTTTATGTTTGTCGATAAAGTTTCATTGTTGTTTTTTTAGCTTCATGAGCCAGGTGAAAAGCCAGAATTAATTATTGATGGATGGAATGCTTGGTTTTATGACAACATTGAAAATTTGGTAAGGAAACAGTTTTTCAACAGAACATATATTGTCAAAAACCTTGTGTGAATTAAGAACATAGAGAAATACTTGTAGCATTAGTGGTTAATAGCTTCATCACAAATGAAAAGTAAAACAAGGCAAGTGGTCATGGTTGCTTATACTAACTATAACTTCTAACATCTGTCACCTTTAGTGTGAGTGTTTTAGTAATTTTTTAGGAACTTGCTATTAAAGTAATGGCTAGATGAAACTTGTTAATTAATAATTTCATACTTATTTTTCATAAAGCCCAGAATCTGGCCCGACTATGGGAAAAATAAAGAAAGTGTTGGTGCATTGTGGCTGGGGTTGCTATGTTTCTACAGTGAAGAATTTAATTTCAAGGAGTTGGTCATTTCTATAAGGCAGAAATCTCAACTTACAAGATTTCATAAACTGTGGAATACAAAAAGTATTGCTATTGAAGGTGGGTTGGTCAATTTCTAGTGTAAAGTTTTGTTCATTTTATAATGTATATTGTTATATTGTGAAAGTATGTGAAACTGTTATAAACAAATCACACATTTTACACAAAATTTAATTCCGATACAATATCTTTCCTCCTCTCACAAAATAGTTTTTTCTCGATTAATGCTGACCTCTATTGCAAATTTTGACTCTCGCCACTAGCCTTCCACCTCCTACTTCTGAGTATCAACATGTAAATGATTATGCAGCAGCTCTCTACCAATAAAATTGCGACACAACCTCTATCCTAACCAGTACTCTTTTCACATTTGCACTCATTAATCACTTCACGATTAGCATTTGTACTGTACAGAAGTGCTTGTTTTTGCTTGCAAATTTATTGATGTTTTCCTTTATATCATACCCCGTTGAATTAGGTAACACACGGGCTACTTGCAAGCATACCTCATGAAAACTTTTTTTATTTTACCTACTTTAATCTATAATTTTTTACATTTCAGTTACTTTTACAATAATAAATAAACAACAAGAAATACAGTACTTACATGGGTATATTTATTTTTACTGTTTATTGTCGAAGAACTTTATCCCTTCTTTTTTACACTATTGATACTACTGCAATAAATAATATTTTTTTGTAATTAAATAATATACCAAAGAATACAGAATAATAAATATCACAACTTTTCTGGCTTTCTAACTATGTGACAAACTCGTTGATGCATTTCTTGATAGAATAAAGTTTGGACTGGAAGTGAAATAGAAAATTCTCTGTACAGAAAACAATATAATACGTTTTGATAGATTAAAACCTTGGCTTTCTATTAGTTATAAATAATATAATATTAAATGTCAGAGAAAACTATTAGCAATTTGTGAAAGAAAGGATGTGATGTGGGTGTGGCATGAGGGGTCTGATTTTCAACTTTATGGCTCTATAACCAAATAAAGTAGAAGGCTATAAAAATTATGCTTTGCCTGAGGGATGACAACATTATGATAAGTAATTTACTATAACTTTCATAATTCTTGGAGAGGCAATAAATAAATTAGAGAAGAAAGGGATACCTAGAGAGCAAATGTCACAATTCTCACACTAGAGAAAATTGAGGATTTTTTGTTTAAATATTGCTTTATAAAATGAAGAACTTAAATAGTGTTAATGACTTGGATTATTATCTACGTTTTTTGCCAAGTGTATTTAAATAACATGATAAGAAAGTAGTTTAAATTTTGAATGTAATTCACTAAAACCTCCTAACATGTACATAAAATGATGCCCATTCTGAAAGAGTTAATATGGTTTATGTATCTTCACAAAATTTGACAAGCCTTCAGTAAACATTACAAGTCTTTTGTAGACAAAAAAAATCAGATTTTTTTTATTAAGTATTTTTACAAAAATTTTATACATGAATATGTTGACTGCTCTGGGTGTAAAGTGATTTTTATGTTAAAAGTTAAGTTCATTTGAAAATAGTCAAATTTCATATGCATAATCTCTACAACCTTTTTAATAAACTTCAAACATTTTTTTTCAGTAAAACTATATTCATTTGTTATTTTCTCTATTATAACTCTATACGAGGTTGTTTAGTTTGATTGACCTCGTAACCACCATAAAAATATATCAAATAAATATACATTACCCTCTTTTCTTTCTAGAATAACTTCAAATTGTAACATAAAACTACATTTATTTTATCTAAATAGCTTTAAACTCTTAACAGTATTCATCTGTTTATACTTAATTTTAATTTACTATTAAACCATGTCTAATAAACAATCCTGCTGTAAATCACTCAGCGAACACATAGCTCAAGTTACCATATCGAATGATATGACCCACAAGCTTCCTGCTAGTATATTTCATGAGTAATTTTTATTTTGTATTTATTTTCATTGTCCTACCTGATCTAACGTTATTTAATTTAATAGGCTTCTAGTTCTTACATTTTAGTTACAATAATAAATACAGAATATACATGAAGATCAAGAAATATCATGAACCATGGTCTAATTCACAATAGGGTTCTCCCAGGATTTTCACAGAAATTCTAATAGAACGTATGGGCAAAAACCATCTTAAAGAAGCAGATGTATTCTCGAAACAACACTCAAGACCTTCTGTCCTAATGGCTTAGGCTACTAAAATATTAATAATAGCAAAAAAAGTTGGATTTTCTGATTGTTAAACAAAATTCATCCATTTGTTCTTCATAGTATTCTTCTTTCATAAGCCTACAGGATAAATAGCTATGAATATTTTATTCAAACTTGGGCAAACCTACTAAAAAAACCTCTGCAAGTTATAGGACTTTTTTTATGTTGATTCTTGAAAGAGAAAGAGAGATTTTATCAGTTTTTTTCATCACTACTAGCCAAGTTTCTCTGTCAAGCCATTCAAGCACTGAATGCTACAGCAAAAACGGTTAGATATACTGTACCAAAATCTATGCACAGCTACTAAACAAATTCCTGTGAAGGTTGTAAGGCTATTTTTAACACGTTCGCTGCCATATGCCCCACCTGCGAGCCACAATGTGACCTTTAGTTATGAACCATGTGACACACCAGTGGGTCACAAACAATTATGTTTCAAAGACAAATTTCTCTTGTGGCATATGAGTTTGGAACACTGTGACTGCTCCTTGGCACCTCTTAAATGTTTAATTATATTTATACTTAATTTATTATGTGGCAGCGAACGTGTTAAGTTAAGTTGAAAGTCGAGATTTCCACCCTATAATATTTTATAAGTTTTTATTTGCTACCAACATAAGACCTTTGAAGTCATTCAAGCATTACAAAAATGTAGAAGCCATTTAAGCACCATTATACTAGTCGTAAATGTTTCGTTTTATTGGAGTAAACAATGTTTATATTTATAACAGTGTCTCCTGCCTTATTATCGTTGATTATAGTTTTACAAACTGAAAAAAAAACGACGACAGATATTTTTTCTGAAACTTGTAAAATAATAATGAATGCAGTATTGAGTATGCCATAGGGTAGTTTTAAAATTAATGCAAGCACCTTCGTTTTTTTTGCCGTGAAGAATTTCTCTAAGTCTTTCATTTTCTGTCATTGAAAAAATCCGGTGTTTTACTAATGCGCATTAATCGGAAAATAATTTGTACAACTTATAACATATTAACTGGAAACTGTCACGTTGAGGATTCATCATATCTCAAGTTTCCTGTTATTCATTGTTCTACTTTGTCTCTCATGTAGTTTTCTGCGACTATAGTAGATTTCTCTGCTCTAGTGAGTGGTGATTTATTGAACTGATTTTTGTACTTTGCTGAAATTGTGAGTGTATATTTTATTATTATTATTCATATTTTTGTTTCATAAGCCTGCAGCAAACTGCCGGGTATTTTGCACCAAAACCTAGACGGCTACACTATATGAAATGCTGTTGAATGTCCGTGACCTATTTTAAAAGTTGATTATTTTTCATTGAAAGTTGATTTACATGGCTATAAAGACATGACGTATGAGATGTTGTTGTGAGCGGCTTACTTTGTACTCAATGCTTATTAAACACATGTTTACGTGAAACCTCAGGCACAAAACCACCTGTTTCAGTAAATAATAGTTGGGTAGAAAAAAGACATTGCACCAGTAAACTGTTGAAAAACTTGTAACATTCAACTGAATGCATATGCACGAATGTAGCTTAAAATTTAATCTCCGTAAATGGACATAAAGAAACTTAAGGTCCAAGATAATTAAAAATTGTTAATTTTAAAAGGGGAATAGGAATCATCAAAAATATTTGTATTTTCAAGCCTACAACTAGGAACTCCAAAAAAGTAAACAAACTAGGCTGAAAATAGTGTACATTATTTTCTCAAGCTACAAATAATGTAATATAGACACTATTTCCAGCCTAGTTTGTATACTTCTTTTGGAGTTCCTAGTTGTAGGCTTGAAAATATACATTTTTATTTTGATTCAACTTGTTCCTGTACTTGTTTGGCAATCCCTATTCCCCTTTTTAAATTAATAATTTTTAATCATATTGTAGTACTTACATTACACCTCTTTTTGCTGTTCGTTGCCAATTAATTTGAAGCCTATTTTTTTATACTAATGGTATTAGTACACTAAATAATTTTTATTTACTTAAATAATGTACCTAATAACAGAATAATATCACACACAAAGCAAACAAATATTATAATTTAACTGGATTTCTAACTATGGCATAAGACCCTTGGAATAATTCCCAAAGCTCTTCAGTCTGAACACTGTGAGAGAAACATTTAAACTGAAAACAAAAAAAAGACAATACTTTGTACTGAAAACAATGTAATATAAGACATCAATTGATAGATTAAGACTATACCTTTCTCTTGGTCATAAATAATATGGTATGAAACGTCAGAGAGAACTATATGTTATTTGTAAAGGAGAGGTGGTCATGGCAAGTAGGTCTGATTTTCTAGTTTATGACTCCCTAAACAAATAAGATTGAAGGCTATAAAAATTAAACTTTTCATTAGTAATATATATATATATATATATATATATTACAATGAGTAATTTACATTAAATTCCATACTTCAGAGAGGGGTAGTAACTAAATTAGAAAAAGGATAAGACCTAGAGAAAAAATTAACAATTCTCATAC
>NW_013667248.1:20005-33033 GCF_000517525.1 Limulus polyphemus | reverse complement strand
CACTTTGACCTACCTGTAGGATTAAAGAAATAAGAATTAAATATATATATATATGTATATTCAATGTTATATAGTAGTATACAGTAGCAAAAGGAATAATGTCTTAAAGTATCTTGATATGTTGATCAAAAGTGTCTTTTTATTGACTTGTTTTCAGTTGGTAATGTATTTATATGTACCATCTGCTAAACTGTCAAAGTTCAAGATTTAAATTGTATTAAATAATTGTAATCCTCAACCCAACAGCTGTACATCCATTCGGATCATATCATGCCCCATAATCTTTTTTTTTCAAACTGTTTACAGATCCTTTTGACCAGAATCACAACCTAGGATCAGGTGTCTCCAGAAAGAGTAAGTATTACTGTAATGTTTAAAAGTTGTGAGTTGTGTTATTATGACACAATTGTGTGAATCACCGTTATATTCACATGTAATACAGTAAAATATTAAAGGTACAACTCTGTGTCTTTATGTGAAAGTTGAGTCTAACTAAAGCTGTTTTGTAAATAGTATTAAGTATCGTATGTAATATACCATATATATTTTGATAGAGAATTAAATGCTTTAAAGTATGATCATTTTTTTATGCATATAATTACACCTCAAATGCCTCTTTATATTAAAAGAAAACTGCCCTATTTTATAATAAAGCTTAGCTGAATGGATTGCAACTGCCTGTTGTAGAAACATAAGTATAGAGGATTACGTTTTGAAAGTTTTTTCATCTTTTGTCTTCAAATCAGTATGTGTATAGTGGTCTTTGTAATATCCTGGTGGATTGTGAGAGGCATGTTATGATTGGTCGATTTATCACTGTTTCTGATTGGTGGAGAGACTTCCTGTAGATTCAACTAATGGTAGCCACAGGTTAATCACCTCTACTCTGGAATTTGTTTAGGGAAGGTTTTATTTTGTTAATTTAAAAGGATTCTGAAGATGAAAAGAAGAAAACTTTCAAAACATCATCATTTATACTTGTGTTCTACAACAGGCAGTTTCTGTCCATTCAAGTAAATTTAACTGCATTGCTGCCCTTTTAAGTCAGAGATTATTACTAGAGCTGGATGAACCATACCCTTAAAGGGAAACAATAGCTGTTCACCATGTCCAAGATTTAAACAGATATAAAGTATTTCATGGTGTGTCGCATTACGTATAAAATAATTAATTAAAATACATGCACCTAAAATACAACAGCATAGTAAAAATTCACAAATGTAGGAGAACAATAACATGATAATTATAAATGTTTTGTAAGCTGAAAGCCAATAGCACAGAAGTTCAATGGTTTATTCTTTTGTGTTCAATATACCTTTATTGTGGGCTTTCAATAACTCGGTGGTAAGCCTGTAGTCTTATAATGTTAATGCAGTGCCTGCATTTGGTCAAACAAATTTTACTTGTTATCTATATAATTTAAAGAGTAGTGTATGTGGATGCTTGGGAAGCTTTTTAAACTTCATTAAACTATAAAAATGAAATAGGAGTAAGTAAGAACGAATGATGTCACCATGTACTTAATGGAGGGGGGTGGGTTTAGATAGTACTCTGCATTTCGAAAGAAAAAGTATTTGGGGAATAATCTGTCATCCCTTAGAGCACCATCTCAGAAGTGTTTATGTTTAAATTTCTTTATTTGTATATAGATGCTTAGAATACCGATACTGTCACCCTGTTGAGTTTGAATACTTGCCCTCAATACCTGGGTTTTGAAAGTGTGGCTAGATCTGGTGTCTCTTACTAGATAAATCGATCGGTTTCTCATTTTTGATCACACCATTCATCTCAAATTGTTTTTTTGTACTAGAAGTGTTTGGTGGGTATCGTGTTTTAGAATAAGTTTAACCCTCTTATGTACCTAACCTCCTACATGAATAGTCTCTGTAAGTCACTTAACTTACCTAACCTCCTACATGAATAATCTGTAAGTCACTTAACTTACCTAACCTCCTACGTGAATAGTCTCTGTAAGTCACTTAACTTACCTAACCTCCTACATGAATAGTCTCTGTAAGTCACTTAACTGTTTGAATTACTGTAAGTACACAACATTGTTTTTACATTTTATAAACTGTGTGCATACCACTATCAAAAAATGTTTGGTACGCGAAGCATGAGTTTTCCTTCTAGTAGCCTCTTATTCTGAATTAGTTATAATGTATCTGCTGAATTTTATGCTGCTTTCTCATTTTATAATGAAAATTTTTCTGATAGTTTTTGCCATTAATACTACCTCTATTGGAAGTATTTTCTTTATTTTGCAGAGATCATTACAGTTTTTACAAACAATATTCAGTTATATGTAATAACAGATATAATATATTTTACTGTATTTGATTCTGAAAGCTACTGTGTCTATAGCTGTTTAT
The DNA here is from genome assembly GCF_000517525.1 of Limulus polyphemus. Classification (NCBI taxonomy): domain Eukaryota; kingdom Metazoa; phylum Arthropoda; class Merostomata; order Xiphosura; family Limulidae; genus Limulus; species Limulus polyphemus. Next base: position 30,661 of record NW_013667248.1, on the reverse strand, counting down.
TTTGAAATGTTGTACACTATTTCCTGGATTACGTTTTAGTTGTATGTAATACACTTGTGAGATAATGTCAAGTTTATGTGATAATTGTTTAAATATTTCATAATTCTCTTTAATCTGTAGTTCATTATCAAATGAAGTATTAGGTGGACATAAAAAGTATATTAAAATCATAATAATAAAAATTGCAATATAATTTGTGACTTATATGTAACAAATAACATTTATTACATCATGAAACACAACTGTTTATTTAATAACTGATGCAGTAGGCTGAAAATAGATCTTCCTTCATATAACTATGGTAAAAGTGTCTTTTATTTATACAACGTTTTTTTATGAAACAAGTACAGAGCAGATAATTAAGTGCTATAGATTAATGTTTGTATTAACTGATCATCAGAGAATTTTTTAAGTTTTTCCATCTGATGTCCTTGACTTCAATAAATGTTTTTTTCAGTGCATACTTACATCATGAAGACCTTTATCCGTGCCAGAGAAATGTTTGGTACTCCTCTTGAAAGACCACCACTTGACTATGATCGTGTTTATGTAAGTGTAAACAGCTCCGTAAATGCTACTCTTTGATATCGGTTACACCTATAGAAATTTAAAAAATGCTCTTGGGTATGATTACACATGAATGTAAAGAATTCATGTAATGTTATTTATTTATTATACTGTATTTGTGGTAAACAGATGTATGTTGGAGAAACAGAAAACTTGCATTTAGAATATATTTGCATAAATCTCATGTCAAAAGTCTAAATAATTGCCCATTACATGTCAACAAACACATTAATATTCTGGCATAGCATAGAGCCTTGCAAGTGTGTTGTAATGCCACTATTTTAGAACAAATAACTTTTAGCTTATATGATTAACTGGCTAAACTTGATTATCCAGGATTAATATAGAATTTCATCCAAAATGTCTAGATATCCATAGGTTCGAACTGCTAACAAGGACAACCGGTCAGCCACATACATAACCTTTATGATTAACTGGCTAAAGTTGATTATCCAGGATTAATATAGAATTTCATCCAAAATGTCTAGATATCCATAGGTTCGAACTGCTAACAAGGACAACCGGTCAGCCACATACATAACCTTTATGATTAACTGGCTAAAGTTGATTATCCAGGATTAATATAGAATTTAATCCGAAATGTCTAGATATCCATAAGTTAGAACTGCTAACAAGGACAACCGGTCAGCCACATACATAACCTTTATGATTAACTGGCTAAAGTTGATTATCCAGGATTAATATAGAATTTAATCCGAAATGTCTAGATATCCATAAGTTGAACTGCTAACAAGGACAACCGGTCAGCCACATACATAACCTTTATGATTACTCTATCAAATAGCTGGTTTAAGTTTCAGATTTATAACACCCACACAGATGAAAGTGTGGGTTGGTCACCAATGGGTCACACCCGATTTCTAAACAGTGTCATGAACATAGAAAAATACTAGAAGACATGAGATTACATGTTTTACAATATATTAATAAACTATTAGTATATTAATGGTTTTTACAGTTCTTTATCAATGAATAAAAATTATGTAACTCTTCTTATTTATGAAATATAAAAAAAAAAGATGATTCATCGACACTCAATTTCCTTAAAAATCTTAAATACTTCAGTTAAATCCCCTCTAACTCTTCTTTTTTCAAGAGAAAATAATTTCATAATGTTAACTTGTCTTCGTAGGTATCATCCTAGTAACCCTTCTTTGAACCTTTTTCAACAATTCAATGTCCTTGTTAAGGTAAGGAGCCCAAAACTGAACACAGTACTCCAATTGAGGTCTAGCCACTGATCTTTACAATGAAATTCATACTTCTATAGTCTTCAATTCAATATTTCTGTAAAAACTACCTAAAACTCTATTTGTCCTACCACTAGCAATAGCACATTTCTTGATTGTTTAAGAAACTGATCAACCAAAACACTAAGATCTTTTTCTACCATAACACTATCAAGTTTATTCCAATCTAAAGGCATTCATGTGTTAAAATACTATTGTTACATATATAAGTTATGTTTTTGCTTCATTATTCTGCAGCTTACGAGTACATCTACGATAAACTTAAGTATCAACTAACAATTTTTGGAAATACAAAGCCATAATAGTATTCCAGTCTTCACATATTATATGTTTATTCCTGCTAATGTTAAAACATCAAAGATACCTGCTGATTATTTTGCAATGTAAAGATCTACAGAAAGAGATTGCATACAGACAATATGCCCCCTTACCAAACTGCAAGAGAAGTATCACCTTTTGAAAATGAATATATAAGGTTTTAACAAGTTTCTGTAACATAAGACCTTTGGTTTGTGTTTCCTAACATAAGAAATAACATATAAAAGAAAAATTATTAAGAAGATGCGCTGCTGTTAAGATAACTACACGTAAACAATTAAAATATATGACTAGCATATTTTCATTGTTATTAAAGTTTTGTGTTTCTCCTAACTTAACCCTTTCACTGCAGTTAGGACTTGTATTTCCCAATGCTTATATTGCGACTGAGACAAATGTTTCCTGTTGTCATTCAGAATTGGATCACATGATGTATGGCAGTAAAATAAGTTGGAAGGTATTTATTGGCATCCCACCTAATGTTGATATGTGGTTTCCCTTCCACTCATCCCTTCAGTAACCAACGAGATGTCTAAGTGGAATGTATCACAACTGTATGCTGACTATGCCCGCATCACTAGAGTGGCAAGTAGCGACCCTAATTGCTATGCAAATATACTTGACCTAGATAGCTTAGAAGATAGTTAAAGTGAGTCAAGTGGTGTTCAAATACATGATAATGAAGAGGCAATTAAACAAGAGGATGTTAGCTTTTCATCTAGTGATGATAGTCAGGATCATGAATCTGGACCCAGAAGAGGAAGACATAAACATTGTCGACAGTGGGAAACATTTGTCCCAATCGCAGCGTGAGGAGATGGGAGAACTGGGAAATATACATCCTAGTGAATGGGTAAAGCTTAGTGATATCAAACACTGTGGTAGTTTGTTTTCATATTACTCCTACCTGAACACGCATCAGTGACTAATTAAAATCCATTAAGAAAGTAAATTTACGTTTATTTGTTTTCCCGTTTCATCTTGGCTCTCATCTATTTTCCAAGGTACACTTGGATATTGCATTTAAATACTTGTGTTAGGAAACCATTTACCTTCATGTAAACAGCAAGTAAACTCCCATGTGAAAACACCATGTTCACTGTCTGCTGTTCATACATTTTATTTGCTTTGGCAGGTTTTTACGTACTTTGATAATTTCTCATTATGTGTTGGTGATTGAAGAAATATTGTGTTGCTAAGTTCTAATGTGGAAAGTTGATTTTTACGTGAGAGAATTATACTGCATATAACTGACATCAGTGGAGTATATGTCATACTCGTATACATATTGTAAAAAGATAAACTAAGTACAATAACAAAATAGCATTTGTTCGCTGCCATGCGTTGGCAATACCAAGAATCACAGGGATGAAAAATTTGCTATTTAAATTGTATCAGTTTGTGGAGAAGCACATCAATAATAATAATAGGAAAATACTTATGCTAGAATGTTAATAATCAGACAGTACAGATTAACAGGTTTATTTGTAGCTATATAATGCAATCCCTGTTTTTGGAAAGATCAGCAGGATATAATAGAGATGAAAAAACGTTGTAACCTTGCATATTTTTATGAAAGTGTACTTAAGAAACTGATATTTTATTCATACATTTTTTTTAGGATTACTTGTTTGATAGGTGGCAGTTGACTGATGGCTTACCACCAAATGACAGAGGGTGTCGTGCTTGTGGAAAGATTGGACATAAAGTGAAAGATTGTTCCCAACGCCGAGCTATGAAAGACAAAATTCTTTCAATCAGTCATCATGAAAATAATCAAGAGCAGAATCGAAAAGAGGGACGTCAGAGTTCGGGTTCTGACCTTGCTAATTTTCTAATAACCAAAGGATTGAAACGTAAGTATAATTCTATGTGTGTATTTTTTTCTTTTTGTACCTTAAGCATTCCTGATAGTGTAATTTTAAGTTTAAATATTTCGCTTAAAGGTATAAGAGGTTTAAAAAGATAATGTAGTTCTTAACAAACTATTTAGTCAACTGTAGCCAAAATATCATAAAATTCTGCCATACGTTTTCGAATTTGTTCAGTTTATTAAAACCCAAGTACTGTGAATCAGAAACTTCCAATAGCAGGTTAATTTTTTATTTAACTCGTTCTTCCTTGAGAAAAAAGACATGGTGATCTTACTAAAGTTTACAAGATTATTCATGGGACCAACAAGTTAAAGTCGTCTGATATATTTCTGATGTATTCTGAAGACAATATAATGAGAGGAATAGGATTTCATTTTGCTGTAAAAGCTATCCATGCTTATTAGTGTACAAATGTTCCATGATCCATTCATGTTACTGAACATGCTTGTTAGGTGTACAAATGTTCCACGATCCATTCATCTTACTGAACATGCTTGTTAGGTGTACAAATGTTCCATGATCCATTCATCTTACTGAACATGCTTGTTAGGTGTACAAATGTTCCATGATCCATTCATCTTACTGAACATGCTTGTTAGGTGTACAAATGTTGCATGATCCATTCATCTTACTGAACATACTTGTGCCCATAAAGATGTTATGTATAATGCAGTCCTAAAAATACAATATATCACTGAGTCTTTCACCAGTTTTCATTAATGGTAAATACATATATTTTAAGCCACTTAACTCTTTTTGCTACTGACTCGGTAGATTACTCTGACCACTTCACCTCAAAGTGACCATTGGAGTTTCCATATAATATAAACTTTCAGTAAACATTACAAGTATTTTAAAGAAAAAAAATCAGAATTTTTAATAAAGTATTCTTACTAAATATTTGTCTGTGAACATATGGAGTCAGAGTGTTGACAGCTCTGAGTGCAAAGTGATTTTCAAGTTAAGATTAAAAATACTTTTCTTCATCTGAAAATTTTCAAATTTCCTTTCCATTATATCCAAAACCTTCTAAATAAATATCAAACGTTTTAGTATTTTTTCTGTTATTTTCTCTATCCTAATTCTATACAGGGTTGGTCATTTGACTGAGCTCAAAATCACCATAAAACTTTAAAGGTTGAAAAATGTGAAACAGAGTGAGTAGTATTATTCTGTCCTCTTTGGTATTGATGATGATGTTCCAAAGTACGTACCCTGAGAATTTCTACCCCTAACCTTTTTACATTTATTTACTGATAGCAGCCTAAGTAGAAACATGCTGGTCATAAAGCAATAAATTGCAGCTTCTGCCATTACTGTTTATGTAACACCGTAATATAACATCATTGGTAGCAAATAAGCTGGTGCAGTACAATTACCTGGATTTTCCCCACAGAGTTTATCACAAACCTGTCTCCAATAACACAGTAGGAGAGAATTTATTGGCTTATTTATGGTACAGTGACTGCAATAAGAATTGTCTAAAGTGTGTGAAAATGTTTTTGATATTGCTCTGTTTCAATGAACTTGGTAGGTATTTGGATATTAGTTATCCTTTCAGGTTGGTTGGAATTTAGTTGTATAGGTGTATAAAGTGTGTAAGTGCTTATGAACGTGCATGTATATTATTACTATTTACTCATAAATGCTTAAGTTTTAGTTATTTTTCTTACAACATAACACAATAAATAAGAAATACAGAAAAATTATGATTTCTAGTGCTTACAGTGTTACGATTTGTACTCGTACGTTGTACTTACTAAACTTTGTTTATTCCCTCGAGTGGAGCAGAGAAGACAAATTAATTTTTTAGATTTCAAAAATACATTTTAGAAAACTAAAAAAAAGTATTAAATTACTATACTTTCACACATAAAACCATTGTAATTTACCTGGCCTTATAACTAAGCTATATATGAATTAAAAAGTCTCATTTCTGTTCAGAGAAACAACTTACTCAACAGACTTCAACACTTCCAGTCAAACTACAAGGTTTCCCTTTAAGTCAATTAGAAATGACTGTCAGACTTATGTAGCATGGATTGTGCTCTTTCTATTGGCTATAAACATATATGTAAGAAAAGTAGACACGAGTGAACAATAGGTTTCAAAAGAATAAAGTAGTGAGCAGGGCTACTCTCGTAAGTTTGCAAAATATGTTGATATCTCAGCAAGTTTGAGGTTCTCTATTTACATTATAGCTTGTAAATGTCTGAACTTTGACTTCCTAATTCATTAACCATTATAGACATTGTATGGTAAGCTTAATAAAATATAAATTGAGCAATAAGACGAGAAGACATGTCATATGATACAAAAAGAAAAACATATTTGGCATTTTTTTTAAATATTTTCTGTCAAATTAAGAAATTAAAGCATAGATAAAATTAAAATTTGAATTATAAACATTTTGATGCTAATTTTGTTGACATAAAAGGATAAATAAGTTGTTTAATTAAATTTTGAAAATAACTTTCTAAAAAATCATGAAAGGTGTCCTCTGAACTGTTTGTAAAGAGAAAGGATTAATAAATAAAGTATGAATCATTCTTAAACTATTGACATACTAGCATGTTTTCTTTTTCTCCTTATTTTCTCTCTCTAATGACCTTCAGTAGTATTCACCGTCTTCTTAGTAAACTAATTTGGCATTAAATATTTAAAAGAAAACCAAGCAGTGTAAATATTTTGCTTCCAGCTTTGTGGTTTTGATAAAGTAATATCAACCTTGACCTCACATGCAACATTTATGTCGGTTCATTTTTTTTCCTTAGAAGAGAACTCTTCAGCATATCAGAAGAAAACTAGGCTGAACAATACAGAAGGCAGAAAATTTCAAGATTTATTAGAACCCTCAAAACATCATCATTGGAGCACACCAAAAAATTCATCCAGGATCCCAACCAATATTTCTACTCCTCCAGGACTTTCTGGAAAATCTAGAAGAAACACTAGTTCTTCACCAGAAGTACTAAAAGGTAACAATCTTCAATTGCCACCTGGAATTTTTTCCTTGAGCCAGCAAAAAATGATGTCTCAAGCATCATCAATAAACCAACAGAGACAGCAAAAGCCTACAGGCCAGAGTCCATCTATAAATCAACAGGTTCAACAACAAGTTACAAGTCCAACAAGGTCAGGTAATCAACACAGGAACATGTTTCAACATACATCATTTAATCAGCAAAAGTTCATACCCCAGACATCCACTAATGTTCAACAGGAGCAACAAAGAATCGTATCCCAAGAAGAATTATATAATCATCAGAAACCTATGACCCAAAACCAAATCATTTGTCAGCAGAACAAACAGAGAAATAATTCCCATGGATTTTCCTTTCAAAACTTGAAACAAATGTCTCAAGAACCATCCTTTAATCAGCAAGAAATAATGCCACAAGAGCAATCTTTTAATTTTCAAAGAAATATGGCCCAAAAAACACACTTTGGTCAACAAAGAAAAAAGACCCAGGAAACACCCTTTGATCAACAGATGTTTAAACCTCAAGATTCCCTGTTTGTTCAACAAAGGAACACACCTCACACACCAGCCTTTTGTCAACTAAAAGCTGTTCCTACAGGACCAGGAAATGGTAGTTCTATGACTCGTCTAAACCACCCTCCTGGGTTTCAAGTGCGACCATCATGTCCGAGGTTCTCTCAGGGACAGGATTCTTATATTCAACAGCCGCAACCATACGTCTCTATATCTGCATCAACTGCTTGTCCAAATTCGCCATTTCAGATAGCACCCAGTTATCCTTCTGGTCCAACACCTTTAATGGAACATTTCAATCATTTGCAAACCAGTAATCATAACTATCCTTCCCCATTTACTAAACAACCTCAGACCAGTTTTGTTCCTCATCATAACAGCACTGCACCTATGGGAAATCAGTCTGGTTCACCTTTACCATTTCCTTGTAAACCTCTTAGGCATTCTCTACCTGGTTCCCAGGGTAACCCACTGATACATTCACCCCCTATGACCTCATCTCCTGATAGATTGTCCACTGCAGGAAATAGTTTGCATATGTCTGCTTTACACTCATTTTCACACCCAGGCAGTCTTGCTACTTTTGATCCAGCCATTATTGTTTCATTACAGTCTACCAACATGAAAGGTGACAATGGTGACATTTTGCCAAAATAGCAAGTCTTTTTTTTTTTTGACAAAACCTCTAGTGCCTCTGAACTTTTTCAGGGTACCTCAAAGAAGTTATGGATTTTTAAACTGTTTTGACCATTTAGTGTTATCTGTTACAATTAAGTTTTGCTAATTCTCTTTCATCATAACGGGAATTTAAAATAGTATTTTAAAAAAAGGAAACAGTGGACACATTTTCTAACTAGTTTGATTATGGTTTTTTGTTTTCATTATATCTACAAAGAATTCAAGTATGGTATTTTTTTTTCAACAGCATAATTTGGAAACTGTTGCTATTTAAAAAAAAAAAATTGAAGGTTTTTATGTGGGAAGATAAAATTTGTATATAGAACTCTGTTATAGTGAATGGTTCTTGTACAGGAAGTTTCTTTCAAGACCGGCACTTTTCATTTTCTACATTTATCAAAACATTGTGTTATATATATATATGTATGTGTCTAATAAAACATTATATCCGTAAGGCTTTAGCCGAACTTTTGACACGTTAAATTTTGTTGTTTCTCTTTACTGTCAGCATCAGTTACAGATGAACTGAATGAATAGATATCACATTTTTCTGTTGGATGTTAATTGTGTAGTTTTTGTGAACATTGTGACTGAAGTTGAATACATTTAAAAATTGTATTTTCTTAAAACTTGTTCTGAAACAATAGCACAAATTATGGTAATTTGTTATTTTTATTTTGGAAACATTTTTTTTATGTTATTTAAATTTGTAGAGTGAAGTTTTAAGGATTGACTAGTGTGTGTGTGTGTGTATAGGAGTTGCAATGTTTAGGAGGGAAATCTGTTTTAATTACTCATCCAGGTTGAATCATATCCACTTAAATAGTACTTGTCTGGTAAACTATGTATTCTTCTGAACATTCAACAATAACTAAGCAGTTTGAAATACATATTGGGAACTAAGTAATGGTAACAAAGAAATGAATTTGGTTATTTTGGCATTGGCAGCGTAACCGCTGATTTGTGATTACATCCATAATACTATGAAGTATAAAGCTTGTGTTTTTACATCAACAGATAAATATGAACGGTTGAAATTGTAAAAAAATCAATAAAAGGATAAAACTTCTTACTGATTATGTTTTTTAATGTTATTTATGGGACATAGCACAATAGAAAAAAAAATAAAGTTTTAAAAAACACTAGACCACCCGTGACCCGTTGGGTCACCCACTATTCAGAGGTTATGAAGAATTCAAGCTAATTTCAGTATTGCACCGAAATGAAGGTTTATTTTGAGATAATTTAATTAAATATTTCAATCCATTCGTGATATTCATAATTCAAGAAAAGATATTTGATTGTTGATCGGGAGTAAAAGAAAAGACCATTTCAGACTTCAAAAAAGTGAAGTCGGAGATTTCAAGTATTATGATGAACAAACCTTATTCACAGTTGATTCAAAACGCCTGAAAATAAGAAATAACAGATAATAGTAATGTTATTCATGGTTTATTAAAACGTAATTGCTATGAAAAAACCAATAAAAGCTATTTCAGACAAACATTTCATACTTACTTGCTCAAATTACTGCAAGAAACAGCAAAACTTGATAACTGATACACTATGAAGTTTTAAAATAGTCATACCATACCACTCTGCACTGAATGTTTTAGAGACTTCTAGAATTCAGATATATTTGTTCTCAATTTTGAGCTTCTGACTAGACTGTCAGCCAGCAACACACATAATCACAAGGGCTCTTTAAACTGATAATATGGTTTACTGTCACATTTGTAACAAGTGTTTGGTGCCATAATGTCTTGAACTCTGTATCTTTTGATCTGCAGTCTCTGGCACACTAACTGCTACACCATTTCCTGTCCTTATCGCATTTGAAAATGTTAGTCAAATTCAGAAGAAAAATCTGTAAGATGTTTCTCTTTTCCAAATAGGTTCAGTTTTTAGCCCACTAAAGCTCAAGGTGTCTTACTGGTCTTAAGTTCCAAGTTCAAGAAAATACACGTAAATGTAGTTAATAAAATACAGGGCTAATAAAAAATGAAACCTAAAGCTTTGTGGTGTTAGGTAATGATGCATAATCATTGCCATCAAATTGAGTACGATCGTTGAAGAAGAAAATAGCTCTTAAGGAGTATTGTACATTACAGTGTTAAGCATTATGATGTTAGAGTTGTATGGAAAATTAGAATAAGAATTTTTGGTGCAGTACTCTTTCCTTTTACACTACTCTTTTCTGCATCGTTATGCATAGAAAATAAATAAGAATGTTTTTTTCCATTAAATGTAATAATGAGAAACGACTTGTTATTCTGATGGTACCTGTACTCACTTATGTGTTTGAAAACTCCTCGAAGGTGGATTCCTGTATGTGGTGAGGGGACCTTCCAGGGAAGGTTCTGTATTTTCAGTTACCTCCTCTGGGATCTGAACATCCACCTACATGTTTGCCATGTGTGGTGAACCGTAAAGGGGAGGAGAGGATCCTCGT